>NW_015170438.1:3459-12784 GCF_001447785.1 Gekko japonicus
GACAGGAACCTTTAATGCGCGAGGGATCAGCAGCGAATCCCGCAGTAAATGTCCGTGTGACCAGACCCCAAGATGATAAAATCCAGTTGTAAAGTGCATTGAAAGTGGATTAAAAGTGTGTTATTTAGCATGTGTGAAAGCACCAAAGTATAAGGGGCCCAAGACTCTCAGTAAGCTCATTCTTAGCTGACACTACAGTAGCACACCTGCTGTAGTCATGTGAAATCCACAGTCCCACAGCTATGTTGTCAACAGCAACACAGTCAGTGATTGAACAGAAGTTTCTGCAGTCCTATTTCAACACTTTAACCCAGCGGTATTTAGTCCACAGTTTATGAAGAGCCACATCTGCAGTTACTGTTGGGTTAACTGGTATAGTTAGTCCAGAACCCACTGATTAGTTAGCAGAGTGATTTAAACTACACATGCAGGAGCATCTTTGCACCAGGTATCCTAGCTTAGTTAAAAAGTTACACAGAGCCACTTATCAGACTAATAACAGTCTCTCTATTTAGGAGCTACATTCTAGATTGGAAAGCTTAGAGATAGGATAGTATTCTAGCCCAACTTACTATGGTTGGATGCAGATGGTGAGAAGGCCATCTGCATCATGGTGTCAAGATGGGGACAGCATGTTCTCCCTCTTGGTGTGTGCAAGGAGAAATGTGTTGTGAGAGAGAGACAGCAGAAGGAAAGAGAGGCATTTTCCCTGAGAGTAGCTTTCTACATATCAAAGGGACAGTGGCAGAAGAGTAAGCACAGGAAGAAAGTGTGGTCTGACTATCTAAAGCTGTCTGACCATCTTGCCACGCAGTCTGGAGACAGCGGAAGGAAAGAGAGGCATTTTCCCTGAGAGTAGCTTTCTACATATCAAAGGGACAGTGGCAGAAGACTAAGCACAGGAAGAAAGCATGGTCTGACTATCTAACGCTGTCTGACCATCTTGCCACGCAGTCTGGAGGCTGAGGCGGGGGCAGCGTCCGGTCCTTCACTTCCAACAATTACCATATCAACCGAAAGAGCCACATTTTACTTCCAGCCCTGCACCTAAAGGAGACTCAAAACTTACTCATTCCTCGGGCAATGCCTGTTTAAATATGAGTATCATCCACCAGCCACAAGCCCCACTAGGGCAATGGTCTTGCTCCCTTTCCTGAAACATGGGGAAGGTACCACACTGGGAAACATTGCTCAAAAAAGCCAGAGGGGGCATGTCAAAGAGACATCTGTGGCTCTGAAGCCACTGAGCATCACTGCTTTGACCCCTATATCACACTAGTTCTCATTGTATCTGCCTTCCTGATAGGCCTGCCAAATTCTAACCAAGGGGTAGTAAAATGTTTGCCCATAGTTTCATCTGGAAGGAAAATAAAAATAATTCCCAGTTGCAAGAAATATTGTCCATAGTTTAATATTAGTTGTTGTGGCGGAATGGGCCTGCGTCAACTGGCGGGCCTCACTCTGCCCACTCCTCCTTTGCCTGACCTGGCACCTGAAGGGGCAGTTTCTCTCCACTGCCTCTGGGCACTGCTGCCACCACTGTCCCTGTCTTGGGCTTCCCTCCAGTGTCACTAGCCTCAGGGCTTCCTGGGAATCTTTGGGGCTTCCCTGGAGAGTTGGCAACTGGCCATTTTGCCCCCTTTCTTCTTCTTCTTCTTCTTCTTCTTCTTCTTCTTCTCCTCCTCCTCCTCCTCAATGATTCTGCAACCCATTCCTAGTGTGTCCAAGTGGCTGGGGGAACTACACGATACAGAGGGGCTTCTCGCCGTCAACAGTTATTATTCACTCCCATTTCTTTACTGGCATATAGCCTCTTGAGAAGAGATCTAGGTGTTCTTTGCTGGAATAAGAGAAGAAGGTTTTGCAGCGAAACAGATACAACCTTCTTCCTCTTCCTATGTGCCATTTTCCTCACGTTTATCTCAGAATAGTGTTCTTAGCTTTTCCATCTTCTTTTCGAAAGTTACAGAAGTCTCCTGTATCTGAAGATAGTATCTGAAGAATTGAGCAGTCTCACAAGAGCTCATATCCTGCTACAAGTTTTGTTAGTCTTTGATGTACTACTGGACTCTTGCAAGTTTTTGTTCACTTTCAATTTCTTTACTTGCAATTAGATTTCACTTCTGGGGAAGAGATCTGGGTGCCCCTTGGGCCTTTGTTAACAAGATCACCTCCCTCCTTCTTAAGCATGTCTGTGACAGCAACACACACCTCACCCTGTATGGTCAATTCTCAGCTGCCCCACCATGGCAGAGGTTGTCTCTCCACAGTTGCATGAATGTGATACTCAATGTACATATTGTTGCATGCTGTGTTGTGTTGTACAACTGGGAAACTGCTAATCTTGGTGACATTATTATACAGCCATGGCCCCTCAAGCAAGGAGGTCGACTTGAGGCAGCAGAATCATGTTTAGCCACCAGAACATCATATGGAGATTAGCATGATTCTAGAGAACCCAGAATTCCTGGCAGATAGTGTAATAAAATGACACAGATAATTTGTTTTGCATGTAAATGTGAAGGAGTAACAAGTGTTGACAAATGTTAGTTCATATAGTTTAACAGCAACTGGTTGTTTAATTTTGTACCACAACGGTAGCAGAGAACTTTGGTACATACCTTATTGCAGATGTGGCAAACACCTGTCCATTCGATCCTACACTCAGAACTATAATTGAGGCTATCACGACAATGAGGTCTGTTGACAAATGGATATTGAAAGAGTTAGTTCACTTGTAAGCCAAAAAAAGGGAAGGGAATGGAAAACTTCTAGGAAATCTACTGTTTCCAGGGAGTTTATTGTTTCAGCCCATTAACATTTAGCCCAGTTTTAAAGAAGGCGGGGGGGGGCTATAGAAATCCACCCCTCAGTTCCACCATGTTTTAGCCCCTCCCACTGATCTGCATAAGCAACACCCTCTGCTCTGTTCTGACATTGCAGTTGACATATTATACACCTTGTCTGGGGTCGAGATCCCCGCCACCAAACTTACCTGGGATGGATGGGTGGGCCCAGGCCCTGGCAGCAGCTAGAGCATCTACAGTGAGCCTCTGGCAGAAGCCCTCCCTGGGAGCAGGTAAGGAAGGGCTGGATGCACAAGGCATCCCCACAGACTGGGGGAGAGGCCCGTTAAAGTAGCAGAGCAGGGAGAGGTGCCCAAACATTTTCATCTGCTGTCTTATCTGGGACGGCTTAGTTAACCAGACCTGGTTATCAGACTGGTGAGCTGCTAGGTAGGCTGGTGGGATCAATGTGAGTTGCTGTAATACAGGCAGGGAAATTTAGCAAGTACCTTGAGGCATCTAATAATGAGGGTTTGGCCAAGCCAGCCGCTTACTGGCTGTAACAGCGGGGGGGGGGGGTTAAGGAGGGGGTTCTACTGGTGCTGAGCAACAGCAGCTGAACCCTAGCTGCTGTGTGGGATGGGAGGAAGGAGGTGGAACCTGGCTGCCCATTAGATATAAGCCACACTGGATGGGGTGGGACAGAGCTTCCTAGGCATATTAAAAAGTTGTTTTGTCCAAGTGTGAAGAAGAGAAACACTGGTGTGGAATTTTCTCTGGCCAAGGAGAGTTTGATAAATGAAAGGACTAATCCACTGTGTGCACTACCATCCTGTGTCATTGATCCTTTGCCCACAAACCCTAGAATGGAGATGAGACACAAAGTATGGTTTAAACTGGCTTCTGCTGAAGTCTGCTCTACAGGAACTTTTTCATATACCTACAAAACTCTATCCCACCCCATCCAGTGTGGCTAATATCTAATGGATTAAGGTGAATGCATAGGGGCAACCACACCCTTGCCCCAAACTTGGCACAACTACTGTTGCCGTATCTATCTTTCATGGTTTGCATTCGATTTTAGGCCAAGAGGTGCCATGAAAGACTTCTGCCTAAGACCCTGGAGAGTCATTGCCTGCTTTCATGTGCATGTACACTTCTTCCAGGGGTCATTTCGTAGAAAAAGAGCTAGGGGGACTCATTAGCATAACTCATTAGCATATGCCACACCCCCTGACATCACCGGAAGTGTGTCCTCCCCACAGCCGGCGGCGACCTCCAGCGGGCACCAGCAGGGAGCTCCAGGCCCCGCCCTCCCGCACCTCACCCGGGGGGATGGCGTCCCCCCGCGTCCCCCCCCAAATGAACCCTGACTTCTTCAGATACACATTCACACTTCTTTGTGTGCATGCACATGAAAGCTTATACCCGGAATTAAACTTTGTTGGTCTTAAAAGTGCTGCTGGACTCCAACTTTGTTCTGTTGCTTCAGACCAACATGGTTAACTACTTGGTAGATCAGTTATCTGACTCAACATAAGGCAGCTTCGTGTGTTCCCCAAAGAATCCTGGGCATAGCAGTTTGATGACAGATGGGCAAGAATTCTCTGTTAGAGTTTCCTCGCCAACCTCACAGAACTGTATTTCATAGAATCATAGAGTCGGAAGGGACTTCCAGGGTCATCTAGTCCAACCCCCTGCACAATTTCTCCAGGCCTTATGAGGAGAGCGGGGATGGAATTACTAGCTCACATCTGAAGAGCAGATACGTCTTTACAGATTACTCAGCTTTCTGTTCCTGTTCTGCAAGTGAGTGGAGGTAGCCATGCGGGCCAAACTTGCAGCCAAAATGTGCCTTAGGCAGATTTCACATCATCTACCACCTGGTCCTTATACTTGGAAATTCTGGGGACTGGACCTGGGACCTTCTGCATGCAAAGCAAATACTCTACCATGGAAAAGTCATGAGAGTTAAACTGATAAAAACCAAAGTAAGTTTGTGATATAGATATAACCATTGAGGCATGTATCCTATAATATTTTTACACTGCAAAGTCAAGGAAACTTGGCAAAGAGACATGTGTGGATTTTCAGAGATTCGGGTATAAAGTGGCAGTAATGTCTCAGAAATAACTACTGTAACTGGAGAGGTGGTGTTGTATAGCAGCTAAGAGACTGAGGTATGAAACTGGAAGTCCTCGGTTCAAATTTCATCTTTGCCATGAACTCACTGCATGGCCTTAGGTAAGCCACTATCTCTGTCTGCCTCAGCTTCGCATGTACAGTATAAAGGGAAAAGTGACCTACCTTAGGATTACTACAAAACAATGCAGGTGAATCATTTTGAAAACTCAAAAGCACTATATAATTGCTTAAGTATAAAACCAGCCAGCCAATGTTATCCACTAAGTTATCAGTGTGTATTATATTGTGTACATTAGAGGAAGTGTTTCTTTACAAGCCACGGTGCAGTGTTACACAAGGAGAACCTCATTATATCCAACTACCTATCTCTGCTCTATTTATTTACAAAATGTATATCCTGCCTTTCAGCCCTCACAAGGGCCACCCAGGCAGCTAACTATTTAAAGCATACATGATAAAACCACATTTAAAAACCATTAAAAGCACCCCCCAAAACACGCACTCATTGTGAAAACAATTAAAAAACAGAGTTAAAATACATTGAAGTCATAAACACAGCAATTAAAACATAGGTTAGGAAGGAGGGATCACTGAAGGAATGGCCAAAAAAACAAAAAATCCCCAACCCCCCAAAAGTCATTGGCCTCCCTGGAGAGGAAGCTCCAAAGATTCAGTACCATGCCCAAGTTGCCACCCGCCTAACCTCAGAAGGCAGAGCATCCATAGCAGATACTCTGAAGGTGACTGTGGTGGTCAGACAGGTTCATAAGGGAGTAGGCACAGCGGTAGCAACAGAATGAGAGTCTAAATATATGTTTGTGCAACAGTTTTAGATTTAATGATGCAGTTAAAAATGCCTTTTCAAAGTGGCACATGGTACGCACTCATGAGCGCTCTAAAATGGCAAAGTGTCTGGTGATACTGCTTGTATAATGATCCTTGCATTAATGGAACACTGCTTACTTGGAAAGGAAATCTGCTGATGTTTGGTTAGATATGTACCATCATTTCAAGACAAAAAGGCAGCTATAACGTCTTAAAGTGCCACCGTTACCCGAATTAAAGCAACTATCAGCTTTAAGAGTGCTCTTGTTCATTATTTCCATTAACTCACACACAAATACATAGACTGCTGAACAGGGAAATGGCAAGCCTTGAGTCGGGATGTATCACATTGAGGTCAATGGGAATTAAATCCCATTATACAGCCCCAAGTCAGGCCCATAGCTACAGTGGGGCATCTCGGGGCAAGGCCCCACAATTTTTCCCATCCAGCCCAGGGCCCCCAAGCAGTGGCAGGTGTGGGGGAGGAGCCGGGTATTCCTTTAATTCAATTAGCCAGTGCCCCCTAAGAAATTTAAATGCCCCCCGACTAAAGAAATCTTGGCTACGGGCCTGCCCCAAGTGCTTTGGCAAAACCTTGCCTATAAATGCATGTGAATAGGCAATATTGCTTCAGCACTTCTGTTTCAAACTCTTTTCCGATTCTATACACATGCTCCACTTAAGCCTGCATCCAAATGTATCATTATCACTAATGTAACACTAAATCAGTGGTACTCAGTCCATGGCTCACAGAGAACCACATTTGCAATTATCAACCAAAAAAGCCACATTTATTTCTACCCCTAGCATAAGGCATGCATCTTAAGGAGCCTCACAGCTCATACATTCTTCCCGCAGTGGCTATTTCAGGGTGGGAACCACCCGTCAACCACAAGCCCTATCAGGCAAGGGCCTTGCTCACTTTCCTGAACTAGCAGGAATTAGTGCTCAGAAAAGCCAGTGGTGGCTCCCTAGCTATTGAGTATCACTGCATTAAATACTTTACAGTTGCTTATGCTTTCAGCTTTTATGACCAGAACACCCTATCCTTGGATATCACATTTTAATCTTTATGCCGCTTTCACACACGCTGGATAATCCACTTTAGCACTCATTTGCAACTGGGCTGTCCAGTGTGGAACAGGGAAATCCACTTGCAAACGATTGCTAAAGTGCACTGAAAGTGCATTATCCAACCTGTGTGAAAGCAGCCTTAGCATTTATACAGCATCTGTGTGTACAATGTTGCTTGCATCTTGGAGCTAATTACAGCATCCATGAAGGTAGGTCAGTATGACTATTCCTATACTATGGGGGGATGGGGGATAGAGAACAGAGAGAATCAAGGCTTGCTGAGGGCCACTAAGAAAGTTCATGACCAAGGGAAGATGTGAACCAGAGATAAACTACAAATCAGCTCCCAAGAGGTCTAATTAAAACAACTTTCATCAAACTCAAGTGATGACAGAGCAGCAGATTCCCCCTGTGATCAGTGAAAAGATCAAACAGTTAATGTCAAGACAGAAGAAGCCTCCAAAAAAATCTTACCTATTATTGATATAGGCTTCCTAGCAAAACGTATCCTTCCCTTAATACCAACGTATTTGCTTCTGCAACCTGCCGACCAGAGCCTCACCACATATTCAGCACCAAAGAATACCACCAAGACAATTTCCTGCAATTTAAAAAGAAGATTTGAGGCGCGTTTTCTTTTAGCAAACTCCCAAGACTTCAACAGTCTATGAACTTTTGCCTTCAAGTTACAAGAGAAAGAGACAACATGGGTTTCTGGAACTAGTACCTTCCCACCATCTTTATAGGAATGTAGAATCAATTTATTATAAGCACGTATCACCCCTTCCCCTATTTCAAAATATTTGGAAAAAATGCCCTTGGGTGTCCACAAAGCCTCATTAGTGGAGAGTTCTGCAGCTGAGCCAAGGATCTCACAGGATGCTATCACATCCTGGCAGAGTGCTGGACTTGGCAAACAGGCAAGCCCCCTCTCAGCACCTGAAGCAAGCACCATTAAACATTGGGCTTCATCCACAGACACTGAGGCAGCGCTTTGAAATTTCAAGGTGCCCAAAGCCATAAGCACAGGGGGGTTGTGGGAACTGGGCCCACTCAGAGAGATTCCAGGCCCCTTCCCTGAATTTTGAGCTTTCATTTATTTTTATTTTATAAGGTCACTGGCCCTTTCACTTGTGAAGGAATAAGGACAAATTGCAGGCAGGACTCTATTCAGTTGCTGAGTAAAAGCCAACATTATCCTCCACTTCCAGTCGAACCAATAAGTGCAAAGTTCTGGAATGACTGACAAGCACCAGGCATTTTATTTTACGAATACTTAATTCAAATAAGTTATTCTAAAGATATTGGGGAGTTCTTTCCAAACTCGATGGATTACTTTTGTACTAATCTATCTGTCACCCTATCTGGTGCCTAACATGTCTCCGCATCTGTGGCCAAGAAAGACAGAGATATCATAACATCAATTCTGTCCTGTTTGGCATCAATATATCAAAATATGACTCAATTTATTGACTTAAATTTTTGATTTTTCTTTAATAGCCATCAACACATATTCCAAGTTAAATCAAACAGTCTCAAAAGGCCATCAGCGAAAAGGAAAAGTGTGGAGATGTTTTAAAAATGCACCGTTTAGGGTTGCCAGGTCCCCCAGGGGGCGGGGAAACCCCTGCTCGATCAGCCCGTTACCCGCCGGGCTGGATCGGGCCCCCAGGGGGACCCCCCCCAAAAAAATGCCGGCAGTGCACAGACGAGCCCGGCGTGATGATGTCGCCTGGAGGTGATATCATCACGCCGGGCATGTTGCTGGGGGGCACTCTATGATTCAAGGGAAAACTCTACGGTTTTCCCTTGAATCATAGCGATCCCGCCCCCAACGTGCCCAACACAATGACGTCACTTCTGGGTGGCATCATCATGACGTGCGCGCAAAGTGCCCAAAGAAGTCCCAGGGAAAGCCAGGACTCCCCCACTCCCGAGTAAGGTAGGACTTGGCAACCCTAGCACCTGTGGCCCCTATGGGCCTAGTGCAGGGGTGGCCAAACCTGCTTAACGTAAGAGCCACATCATAGAAACAACAAATGTCTGAGAGCCGCAAGACATGAACAAATTTTACACACACGGTTTTATTGGAAAATATGCAGATTTGCTTTTTATTAACATTAAACAAGACTGACAGAAATAAAAACAAAAGGGGTAAAAACAGATATTGTTAATGATAGTTAAAGAGACAAATGCTTTCTCCAAGCTGGTGGGGGGCAGCTTTGAGAACTCATTTACAATTACAGTTGCTTTCTTTCTCTGCTGCCCCCCCACACCCTAAGCTTACCCAGGGAGGGGAACACTGACTAGAGAAGAGAAGACGGGTCAAAGAGGCATGCCTCCCCTTCACCTCCCTAGCAGTGCTGGCCCGAGGGGTTTGTGCCCCCTAGGCGAGGCTGCCTCGTGGTGCCCCCCTCAGATGCCAACCTCCCGGTGTGGCCTGGAGACCTCCCAGCTGGCCGCCGGGGGGGGGACAGAGTTGGGCGGGCCTCCAG
>NW_015170438.1:14203-16395 GCF_001447785.1 Gekko japonicus
CGGCAGGCAGGCGGCTGGCTCGCCAATCACGCGGCGCCTGGCTCCCACCCACACCGCAGCCTGCCCTTGCCGCTGCTTCCCCCCCCCCCGGCCGGGCAGGCACCCCCCCCCCCCCGGCAGGGCAGGCGGCGGAGACAAGGGAGCCTGCCCTCGGCCCACGGGGCTGTAGTCTGGCTCCGCCGCGGAGGGGCACGCAGCGCAGGGGTGGGGGGGCGGGGTGCAGTTTGGTGCCCCTGAGGGCCGGCGCGCCCTAGGCGAGCGCCTAGTTCGCCTAGCGGGTGAGCCGGCCCTGCTCCCTAGCTACCCTGCCAGGAGCCGCACAATATGTGTGAAAGAGCCGCATGTGGCTCCCGAGCCGCAGTTTGGCCACCCCTAGCCTAGTGGATGCCAGACCTGACAGAGTGGGGTGGCCTGGTGTTGTCTCCATTCCTCTCCTCGACACATGAGATGGCCATGCACTAGTGGAAGAGAGGGGAAGCTACTTTGGTATAAAGTCTTGCTACTTTAAAGAAGGAAAAGGGTTTCTTTATTGTTAAACTGATCCATTCTGTGATAGCCGAGAGAGTCCTTCTACCTAGCCATCCAAACTCAGGTTTCAGAGAGTGCACCAGGGTTGCCAACTCTGAGTTGGGACATACCTGGTGATTTTGTGGGTGGAGCCTGAGAAGGGTGGGGTTTGCATAAGGGGAGGAACTTCAATGGGGTATAATGCAATATGTCCACCTTTCAAAGTGGCCATTTTCTCCAGGTGAACTGATCTCTCTCATCTGGAGAATAGTGGTGATAGTGGGACTCAGAAGATCTCCAGCCACCACTGTAAAGGGCCCAGACCAAGTGCTATACAAAACACGAATTATTATTCAAAAATATATCTTTCTCCATAGTTCATACAAAAACATTTCAAGGAGACACAGTCTCAAAAAGTGGAACACAAAGGTAACGTATGTTTAAAGACACTATATATACAGTCCAATATCTTGTGTCCAAGCCACACAATTCCGAAATAGAGTCCAACAGTTTAACTCCCACATTGCCTGCTAGAAGGCACAGCTATATAATTAACGTTCTGTTTTAGAAGGCACAGTTGTACAATCAGGGCTTTTTTGTAGAAAAAGCCCAGCAGGAACTCATTAGCATAATAGGCCACACCCAAACAGCAGAAACTCACTAGCATTTTAGGCCACACCCCTGACAGTGCAGCACATTAGCATATTAGGCCACACCCCATGCATTCTCATGGCTTGCCCGGGCGCCCCATGGCTGTGGGGAGCTCGGGTAAGCCCCCCCTTGAAGGGAAGGGAAGGCAGTACTTGCCCGGGTGTCCTGTGGCTGTGGGAAGCCCAGGCAAGCTGGCCCTTGGACAGGCTGGGGAAGGCAGGGGGAGGCATTTAAATGCCTCCCCAATCCTTCCAGGGGGCCCCTTGGCCTGCCCTCCTCAGAACTGCTGTGGGGGGATCGCTGTCCAGGCCTTCCCTCTGTAGCCACGCATGCAGAGGTTTTGGCTGTAGTGGGCGTGGCCAACTCTGAAGTCAGCTGGAAAATAGCCCTGTGTATAATAAATATTCTGTTCTGATGGGGCATGTCGACCTTCCTTCTTTTTCCCGTTTCTCAAAAGAGCTTCAACTGAGAGGCGACTGTGAACAGTCTGTGGCAACACTTTTTCTTTCAGTCTTGAGATTAGTAGCCTAGTTCAGTCCCCGGCATCTCCGGGTAAATGATCTGACACTAGGTGATGTGAAAGACCTCTGCCTGAGACCCTGGAGAGCACCCGTCAGTCTGAGTAGACAATAGTGACTTTGATGCACCAAGGGTCTGATTCAGTATAATGCAGTTTCATGTGACCACAGTCATTATAAATGTGAATCTAATGCTCAGGAGAATAAAACTGTCTGAGGCCAGCGCCTGAAAGTCAACAAACCTCCCTGGGGAGGAAATTCTGATGTTTTGGCACCATCAGAGGTCATTTCGGGGGGGATTGTGGGGCAACGCAGTTCCCCCGGGTGAGGTATGGGGGGCGGGGCACATGACGAAGCCCCGCCCCCTGCTTCCGGCCGCCCCGCTTCCGGCCCTCATTCAGCCAGGAGGAGGCAGGAGGCAGTTGCTTCCTCCCTGCCTCTCCCCACCCCTGCCTGCCTGGGGCCAGGGAGGGCCTTCGCGGGGCTTCCTTGCACTCCCGCCGGACTTTCACCACG
>NW_015170438.1:16487-34360 GCF_001447785.1 Gekko japonicus
CATTTCCGGTGATGTCAGGGGGTGTGGCCTTATGACACACTTCCGGTGATGTCAGGGGGTGTGGCATATGCTAATGAGTTCCCCTAGCTCTTTTTCTATGAAATGACCCCTGGGCACCATAACTCAAAAAGCCCTTCCTCTGGTGCTCATGCATCTTATACTAGACTGTGGGGCCACCTACAAAAGATGGCTTCTAAAAATTATTTCAACTGGCAGGTAAAAACATGCCAGAGAAGGTGACCCTTTTGGTATTCTGGTCCCAGACCATAAAAGGTTTTACAGGTGACCATCAGCTTCCTCTGGGCACAACTCAGTGCAGGACGATTAAAACTGGGGAAATAGTATCTCCTTAACAGTGGTCCTTTCTGCACTAGACCTTAAATCCTGGTTCAACCCTGTCCCCGAACTTACATTCTACACTGCACTCAAGTTCATCCCTGTAATTATCTTGGGGTATTTTTTGTTTCCACATTATATTGAGGTCACACCAGTTTCACCCCACACTCGTCCCAGGATAAATGGATGCTGTTATAACCATAGGGTTGCCAAATTCTTTTTCGCCGGGAGCAGGGGGCTCCCGGCCGGCGTCGGGGTTGTGTGCGCATAGAGTTTTCCCTTGTATGGCTGTGGCCCCGTCCCCAGCGTCCCCGGCGTGCCTACGTGCCTACGTCACTTCCGGGTGACGCGCACGCCGGGGGTGGGGTTCCCCCGGGCCCGATTCCACCGCATCGGAAATCGGGGCTTCAAAGCAGGGGATTCCCCGCCCCCCGGCCACATTTGGCAGCCCTATGTAACCAGGGATATATGCAAGGTATTGTGTTGCGAGTTAGACTCTGATAAAACCAGGGATGAGATCCAAGTGCAGAAAGGACCTTACTCTTGCAAGCAGTCCAGCTGCTACATCTATTCTACCACTTAGCTAAGGGCCCTTTCCCTGACACTTTGCGGAAAAAAGATAGTTTTGAGGAGCAAGCAAACTTAGCACTGGGTACCACTATTGGGTGGTGTGTTTTTTTAACTTTAAGAGATATTTAGTGAAGCAGGATCTAAGCAGAATAAATAAATACAAGATGTGAACATAGTTTCTGGACATTTTTCACTGTTATTTAGATATGCCACTGAAGTTTTTTACAGCTGCTACTTTGAACTTTCAAGCATCATCCCAGCCAGTATTTCCACCAGAAAATTCTTCCCAGACATTATTAATGATGAAAACAAACGCCTATAACACAGTCTATCCTGAAACGACATCTCAAATAGGATTCCTCAGTCACTGGAGCATGAGATCCCTTTTATCAAAAAGCTAAACCATGTTTAAGCTTACAAAGGCCCAGTTGGATTTATTATAGGACTGCAACAACAACAAAACACAGCAACATTTCCTATCTTGTATGAAGGACAGAGGGAAGCAGTGCTCTGCTATTTGGTGTTCATAGAATCAAGAAAGAGCCACATCCTGGATTTGGACACAAAATATTTAAAAAGCAATGAAATTTGTCAGGGACCCAAGCAATCCCTGGGGCTCCCTGAGTCTGAGTGGACTCAGAGACCCCCCCCAGCATCTGCATATCAAAGGGGGAACCACTTTTCAGGCAAAGCATGCTGCTCCACTGCTATTTGTAATTTTGCATTTAGAAACCCTATGGCATTTATACTTTTAAATTCCATAAACGTGCCAATAAATACAATTGTATACACTAACTAAACAATACATGAGTCGTTTTATGTTGTTCAAATGGCAAAATGGGTTTAGGTTTGATCAGAAGGCAAGTACTACATATATTTTAATTATTCAAAAAATATCACCTTTTTCGGGAGGGACAAGGAAAAAAATCATGAGTTCAAAATTCCCAGAAATGTTGCATCACTAGCCTTAATTACTAGAGATACAAGGGATGTGACCAAAGCCCAAGAATGTCAACTCTGGAGCATGTACACACATGGAATGGTGATCAAAATCACCACAAAACAGGGTCTGTGCCAGGTACATAAGGGTCAGCGGTGCATATCCCGTGGTGTCCTTCCATATCACCATGACATAAAATGATTGACCTGGCATAGCAAGTGCAAAATGATTCCACATAGTAAGTTCAAGCAAGAAATCTTCACACCTTTCTAAAAGGCTGACTGGTATATAGCCTTCTTGTTAATCTTATGGGTCACAGCATAGGCAGTGCTTAGATGCCAAGTCTAACCGAGCGTTTCCCACTGACTGGCAGAGGCCTTTCTAAACATCAGCTATCTGAGAGGTAGGTTAGGCTGAGTCTGTGACTGGCCCAAGGTCACTCAGCAAGCTTCCATGGCAGAGTAGAGATTTGAACCTGGGTCTCCCAGATCTAAGTCGAGCACTCTAACCACCATACCACACCAGCATTCAGTCCATCCGGCATTATATGCAGTCAAGAGCTGCATTTGTAGCTTCGACGTTATTACTCTACAGCAAGACCCCTGAAAGGTGCTTTGAATCCTTGAAAGCAGACGTTTTCTCAGCACCCCTGCCACAGAAGTGGGGTATCACTGACCGCACCAGCAGGAACCCAAGAGGCAAAGCAATGCATGAGGAAACGTATGCCTTGCTTAAATATTCATTACACCTAAACTTCTTGAACTTCATGGAATGTTTGTGCCAATTTATCTGCCGCAAAATTCAGTTCACAAACCACAGACCTGTCAAAATTTGTCATGAACTTTAGTTCTTGAGCCAGTTCATGCCCATCCTTATCCAATGCATTCTGAATAAAGCATGAGGCTGGCCTCAGGCAGGGCCGACTTCGCCTAGAGCATGAGCCGGCCGTTAGGGTGCGGGAGGAGAAGCAGGGGCTGCGACCAGCAGCCTCTCCTCGCCCACAGCCCGGCCGAAGCAAGAAGGGCGGGGGAAGAGGGCCAAGGGTAGCGCTGCGCTGCCCGGGCCTGGCGGGGCCCCTGTGGCGAGGCAGGAGGCAGGGAGCCAATCCCCGGGCCGCTGCCGGGCCACTGGCTCAATCAGCGCCCCTGAGGGAAATCCCACGTGCGGGAATCCCCGGTGGGCAGCAAGGCGCTCCTTGCCGGCTCTGGGAAGGCGTTCCTCCTTCTACTCTGCAGCTTGCAGGTAGGTGTGTGGGGTAGGGGAGGCGGGAGGTGGCGGCGACGTCCGGGAGGGGGGGAGGCGAGTGGCGGTGGTGGCCAAGAGGGGGGAGACCAGCAGCAGCCGCGGCGGGGGGGGGGGGGAGGCCAGCAGCAGCAGCTGCGGCGGAGGCCGGGAGGAAGGGGAAGCGAGCGGCGGCGGCCGCCGGGAGGAGAGGGAGACAAACAGCAACAGCCAGGGGGGAGGGGATCAGGCAGCCGGCGGCTGGGAGGGGAGGCGAGTAGCACCAGCAGCCAGGGTGGCCGGGGGGGAGGCAGTTTCTTAGCAGCTGTTCCGGCTCCTTTCCCCCCAAAAGCGAGGTTGGCTGAAATTAATCACCCGGCTCTCGCCTCCCTCCTCCATGCCACCTGTTCCTTTCCCTCCCCAGTGATGCAGCTGCAGTAGCCGGCAGCAAAGCCTGCTTCCTCCGCCTTCTTCTGCTGCTCTTGCCCTGGCTCCTTGTCCTCGGCCGGCTCTGCTTGTCTCCGGGCGTGTGTGTGTCCCGAGCCGGACACGTGGGTGCGTGGTTGGGGGGGTGGGGGGCCAGGCAAGGCACACCGCCCCCTGGCCGCTGCCGCTGCTGCTTGTGGTGTTGGGGGGGGGAGAGAGGTGCGGCCGGGCGGCTGCCTTACCTGCTCCCTGGCTAGGCTGGTTGCCAGTGGGGCGCAGCTGAGCTGGGGGGGGGAGGACGGCCCGCCCGCCAGCCAGGTCTCCAGGCCCTGCCGGGAGGTTGGCACCTGCGCTCGCCTAGAGCGCAGGACCACCTCGGGCTGGCCCTGCTTGAGAGTACTCCATCTTTCTGGAGAGTACTCCATCTTTCTCTGAGGATGCCAGTCACAGTTACTGGCGAAACGTCAGGTTCTACGATGCGAAGACCACGGCCACGCAACCCAGAAGATCTACAGCAATCAATTTTCTGTATTTGTTTTGTATTACTTGGGAAATAGGGTTTTCAGCTTTGCGTTGGGAAATACCTGGAGATTTTGGGACTGGAGCCAGGGGAGGGGAGGGACCTCAGCAGAATACAATGCCAATGGGGTCCACCCTCCAAAACAGCCATGTCCTCCAGGGGAACTGGCCTCTAGTGTCTGGAGGTCAGTTGTAGTACCAGGAGATCTCCAGGCCCCACCTGGAAAGACTGCATGGCTTGTATCCCACCACTCTGGGTAGCAAAGTTGGAACTGTTCTTCCAGCTAGAGGAGATGTCCTCTGGAACAATGGCTGTAGCCAGACAATTATTAATTTTTTGGACACTTCAGTATTTGTTTCAGATTCAGGGACACTGGCTGTTAAACCATTTTGCAAAAAGACAGACAAAAATTCTTACCTCCACTTTAAACCTCACCATGCTAGACACCTCAGGATTAATCTCCCCTATGGGCAATATTTGCACATGAAAAGAAATTCGACCTTAACAGAGCACTATGAGGAGGAGAGTAATAAACTTTTGAAACCGTTTTTGGCTAGAGCCTATCCAGCTCAGTTAATAACAAAGGTCTCTTTAAGAGCTCACAATGTGGATCAGAGGGATCTCCTTAAGACCATGGACCAGGACGGCTCAAAAAGAACGAACATTCAATGTGCATTACACTACACACCCCTTGCCTATTCCATTAAAAAAAATCATTCTTAAACAATGGCACATCATTAATGATATTCCAGGTTGCCAAGAGAAACCATTTATAGGCTTCAGAAAAAAAACAATAGCTTTCAGAATATTTTGGTACGTGTGGACTTACACCCTGTACTTAGCATTACCGGGACTCCAGTTGGCCACCACCCATGTGGCAGATGTGCTATATGTTCATTAGCATGGCAGACAAAAAGTATACATTTACCTGAAATTAATTTTCAATATGATTTAAAGTTCTTTTCTAACTGTTCTTCCAAACAGGTTATTTACTTGATCAGATGTGCCTGTGACTCGTATTATGTGAGTATGTCTACTCGTAAAATGCGTACACGTATTATTGAACACAGATCACATATTAAACAACGCCACTTGGATTCTCCTCTGGTCCAACATTTCATTGATAAAAAACATACCTTCAATGATATTAAATTCTTGGTTCTAGAGACCTTAACTACAAATAGATACAATGAGATCAACATACAAAAAATGTGCCAACGTGAGGCATTCTGGATTCACCCTTTAAGAACTTATTATCCCTTTGATCTCAATCAGGCTTTAGAATTTTCCTGTTTTTTGTAGTGTTAACGTCTCCTTTAAATGCCTGTAGTGGACGTGTGCTTAATTATGGATTGCCCTCTTCTATTTAGTAGCTCTTTCAACTTCTCTGCTTAGAGGCAGCATCAGCAGATCAGAGTTGTGGAAGTGAGTTCCTAATAAACAATGGGACTGGTTGCCCGTCAGTGAAAAGTTTTTTGGTAAGTTTGCCTCTAGGAATAATTTAGGCTTTAGCTTAGCACTGTCACACAATGGCATGAGTATATCTGGATACATGTATGTCTCCTTTACAAGAAACTGTTTTTGTGAAGTACTTCAGAAGCAGATGTTATGTATCTAATGCAGAAACAGTATTAGGTATGTTTGTAAAGTTTTGTATACTTTTCACAATTTGTATATTTTCCAATTTTGGATTCTTAGTATTGTTTTTCATGTTTAGCCACTACTGAGGAAGTTCAACGAAATGAAGTTTATAATATCCAGATCCTTCGCTCCATGTATGACTTATCTACATGTATTTTGAAGACTTCTCATGGAATTTGTACTTTTTGGATCTTATTATATGTGAACCACATTTATATCGACTTTATTTTCTTTATTCTTTAATATTTGTATTGCTGTATTATAGAGCTTTTTCATCACTGCTATTGTTGTAGTGTCTTCTGTTACACACCAGCCAGTGCTAGACATGAGGTAGGTTGGGTACAAAAAATTATCATTATTCAGATGTTCTCACTGAGAAGTTATGTTTTATTTTCTTGTTGTTGTTCAGTCGCACAGTCGAGTCCGACTCTTTGCGACCCCATGGACCGGATCACGCCAGGCCCTCCTGTCTTCCGCCGTCCTCTGAAGTTTGCTCAGCTTCATGTTCGTTGCATCGGAAGGGGGGACCCCTCAGCCAACTGGGGGAAAGAGGACTTGGCTTCCCCCCCCCCCCCCAAGCAGGAAGCTCAAGAGAGCTGTGCAAAAGTGAGCTGTGATGCAGGAAGCAGGAGGGAGCCAGTTGATCATGAGCCAGATAGGAGCCCTGCAGGGGCTGGTTCCAGCCCACAACCTGTATGTTTGACACCCCTGGTCAAGCTACTTGTTAGAATAAACCATGTGATATACTAATTGGATAATATATTGTGGGAAGCACAACTCTGCATTTTTAAAAACACTGTTAGTCTCTCTTCATCCAGTTAAAATGCCTGAAAGAGTGCTCTAAAGCAGGAATGTACCCTCAAGACCCACTCATTTGGATCTTATAGCCAGAAATGCAAATCAATTTCCACCACCACCCTCCAAAGCTGCCAACATGTAACAAGAAGTCTTCCAGTTCTGGCATATATAGACCAGTGATCTTTACTGCACGGCTTGCTGAGAGCCAGATTTACAATTACAGTAGCCACATGACTACTGTATACCCTGTCACTCAACCAAACACACACACATACAATAATATAAGATGAAAGGAAATATTGCGATGGCCACAGGAATAAACAGCTTTTAAAAGGGATTACATAGATTCATGGAGGATAAGTCAATCAATGGCTACTCGCTATGGGGACTGAGGGGAACCTCAGACTAAGCCTCTGCATCCCAGAGCCAGGAGGCAACATCAGGGAAGGCCGCAGCCTCTATGCCCTGTTGTTGGCCATCAAGAGGAACTGGATGGCCACTGTGTGAGACAGGGTGCAGCACTAGATGGACTAGGGTTGCCAGGTCCCTCATGGCAACTGGTAGGGAGGGGGACTTATTGGGAGCAGCAGGGAGGCCCATCTGATGTACAGCAACATGTCTACATCACCATCCACTTGACCCAGAAGTGACATCATCACGTCCAGCAATGCTCTGGTATTTGGGCAAAAACTCTAAGGTAAGTTTGGCTTCCACCATAGAGTTTTTGCCCAAATACCAGACTGTCATCCTGACATCCCGGATGTGACAATGTCACTTCTGAGACATGTGGGCAGTGATGTATAAACGTTGTTATATGTTGGATCTCCCTTCCCCTTCTTCTTTTTTGGGGTAATGGGTGCCCATGCCTCCTGAGGCATTGTTGAGTGGAAATGTGACATGCTGATACAGACATTCATTACAAATATGCTACATATGAGACCAAAAAACAAAAAGAGACTGCTTCTTAAAACTGAAAACAGGTTCTTCCTTTTCTTGTGGATGAAAGTGTGATCACACTAGATGCCATGCCTTGATAAAAATGTGGCTGAGTTCAAGGACTACACACAATTTCTTCAGGGCTGGATCTGAACTGCAAACTGCCAGCAGTCACTGAATTCTCTATGTGTTAGGAGCTTCCACTATGGGGCATCCTCGTGTGTTAGCCATGCAGCCCAGTCGCCTCAACGTTTACTTAGAAAGTGTATGAATAGTTTAAGGGTATCTCACAAGTTTTCATTTGGAATGTGGCTTGTACAGTTTTTCATAACAAAATGCTGACAGATATACCATGTAGACATTCCATGCAATATTTTCAGTTTGGTTACTTACCATCCAAAAGAGCGTCCCAGTGGCAAATTCGGAGTAATGTTCTATAGTTGATAGAACACTGAAAATTAAACAAACCAGCACCAAAAGAAATCTGTAAGACCAAAAGAGAGCATGTTTTCAATGACATGGCCAAAAACATTAGGTTTTTCACTGCAAAATAAGGACAATTGCAGCCTTCCTATATGCTAAGAACAGAAACAAAAAGTTGAGCTTCTAGGAGCAATAAAGTCAAATACCTATTTTTGAACACTTATGTAAAAAGGAGGTATTGTTGCCATTGTTAATGTAGTGCCCAGTTTGAGAGGAAAGTAATTCAGATATTTTGATAATAAAGTCTGAATGCTATTTACCACAAGTGCCTTTAGTCTTTCTAAAAACAGAGATAATTATCTCTAACTGATGACCAATTATTAAGCCTGCAGACTGGATTCTATTTGCTTTTGAATGGCTGTTTACATTTAAAGCTGATTTCACAGCTAAATGAGATTTTCAGTGCAGTAAAGAGGAGCTGCACCCTTCTAAGCCCATTGACCTCAGTGGATTCGGAGGAAGCAGCTCTGCCGGGGATTGCACTGGCAATGAGGCAGCAGCAATGTGCTCCATCAGCTGCTCAGCCCAATGGCCCTGTGCGAAATAACGTGGAGAGTTGTCCAGTTCAAAAAATAATGCCCGCATTAATGTGTTGTTTGCAGAGAGAAAGTACCTGCTACAAAAAGAGCCCTGTGTCAATATCAGAAGGCCTTGGGCAGGTGTATCTGTGCTGTGACACTGAGGAGGAGGAGAAGAGAAGAGGAGGAGGAGGAAGAAGAGGAGATTGGATTTATACCTCACCCTTCACTCGGAGTCTCAGAGTGGCTTACAATCTCCTTTCCCTTCCCCTCCCCACAAAAGGCACCCTGTGAGGTAGGTGGGGCTGAGAGAGCTCTGAGAGAACTGCTCTTGAGAGAACAGCTCTGAGAGAACTTGTGACTGACCCAGGGTCACTCCAGCAGCTGCATGTGGAAGAATGGGGAATCAAACCCAGTTCTCCCAGATAAGAGTCCGCACTCCTAACCACTGCACCAAACTGGCTCTCAACACCTCTGTGTGTGTCATGATTTCTATCAAGCAGCATAGTTGGAGTCAAAATGCACGTTATGAGACCCAACTTGTAAGCTATTGTTAGAGTGGGGACTAACCTTTAAAAGCCTTCTAAAATGTCTTCATTGCCCTACATGGCTCCAAACACTGAGAGGGGAAAGAAGGGCCCTTATGCTTCCTTCCCATGCCACTGTGGCCAGCAGCAATATCCACCACAGGGGAGGCTGTTTGTCCCTCCTTCTGACTCCACATCCCCATTCCCAGGTTACATAGAGCCAGAGGAAGGGACAACCCCCCCCTCCCCGCAGCTGTTTCCAATATCAAAAAGCTGTGTGGGAGGGAAGCATGAAGACCCTCCTTTCTTCTCACAGCGCTTGAGGCCACGTAAGGCAATAAAGATGTTTTAGAAGGTTTTTATAAAGGCAGACACCTGCTCCTTGTGTGTGTTTCACTACATCTCTCTCTTCACCCTCCGGGTACCTTCCCATGCTCTTACAATACATTGCACAAAACGGCAGAGGGATGCCACATAGGATAAAGTTTCAAGCAGCACTATCAGCTAATTAAAATTAAAAAGATCTTAGCAGATTATGAGTATGATTTTGATCAGCTGTCAATTGTTCTCAGATGATGCCAGCACCTGTTGTGGAAGGCACCAACCCAAACAAAACATCTGCTTTATCTCAAACACAACATGAAACAACTCTTTGGAGCGGCCTGTGTCTTTTGTACTACATTGGTTTTGAAAGAATTTTTTAAAATCTGCTTGATTAACCAGGGACACCTTTTTAATCAATTTGACTAACTGGCTACAAGATGCATCCTTAGTTTCAGGTGATTGTGGACCTCAAAAAACAGGATCACGAAACTGCGGGGGAAATCGGGCGAAGCTGCGGGTCAAAATGCAGCCACACAGCTTCAAGTGGGAAACTGACCAATGGAAACAGTGCAAAGGGAGGCGTGACAGCGGCGCAGCTCCTTGTGCGAAATCAGCCTGGGATTATAACTTTCATTTTTAGTTTTGAAGAGTCTAATACCATTTCCCTTTTCACACAAACCAGGGGTCCCTTCAGAGTTGAGCCCTCTGAATAACTGGGTAAGAAATATCCTCCTCTTTTCCAGGAGTGATTATGCTTTTTCTGTTTGGCTAGACTGGCAGTTTTCAACCCCTTTTCCAGTCTCTTCTGTAAAACCTAAACCCCAGTTCTGGAGACTGTGAATAAATGGAATTCAGCTAGGGCTGAATTTTTAAAGTTCTGGTTTCTGAACTTTTCCTCAAATGGGATGGTACACACAGTAAGGGGAAGGAGTTGTGTCCACTTTCCAAGTGAACTTGTCTGTTTCCCTCAGACCAACACACACACTCCTCCTCACTGGCAACTGCCAAGCCAAAGTCCAAACCATGACTGACTCCCTTTGACAAGACTGACAAGACTTTTAAAAACTCTCCTCAGCTGGCACTGACCAATTGGGGGGGGTGTGCACACAGGCAGCAGCCTCTCAATCAAACTGTGCTTTACAGTGAGGTATCTATATATCTAATAGCCAAGGCGCCCCCCATGTGCGGATACCTAAATCTGCACATTGGGGGCACCTGGAGGGCAGGAAGATTTTCCTGCACATTTGGGGCAATCCCCAGATGTGCAGAAAAATCTGAAATCTATAGAAAACTATATGGGGGATACTTAAATCCCCCCCAAAGTAAAAAAGCGTGCCCTGCGGTTGCGCAGGGAACACACTGAAAACGGTGCCTCGCAGCTGTTGCGGGGGGGGGTTTGGCATGCCTGGCAGCTGGGAGCCGTGCAGGCCTCGCTGTCGCTGCCAGGGGGGTAGGGAAGAAGGTTTGATGGGCCCGGCCCTTGTGGGAGGAGAAAGAAGCTTGGTGGGCCCGGCGCCTGGGAGCTGCGCAGGCCTTGCTGTCACTGCTGGGGGGCGGAGGAGAAGGTTTGATGGGCCAGGAGTCTGGGAGCTGCGTGGCCCTCGCCATCAGGGGAGGGGAGGGAAGCTTGGCGGACTAACGGCTGGGAGCCACAGAGGCCTCGCTATCGCTGCTGGGGGGGTGGGGGAGAAGGTTTGGTGGGTCCAGCAGCTGGGAGCCGTGTGGGCCTCATCGTTGGGCCCAGGGGGAAGCTTACCTGTGGCTGCTTCCTCAGCCCTGAGGTCCTCCTGCTTCCGCAGGATGGGAGCCATGGGGAATACTCCCCCCCCCCGTGAGTATCACGGGTCCCTCTTCTTGTTAACCCCCTAATCTCCCAGTTCTCTGAATTTGATGCACTAAACATCCTGCTTTTGGAGGTCAGTTCGTCACAACAGCCACTGCTCTGCCAGCTGCCTTTCTCTGTCTACAGTCTTTTCTCCTCAGGAGCTTATATTTTAGGAATTCTCCACACTCCCACCCTTCCTAGGGTTGCCAACTTCCAGGTGGTATATACCCCCCCCCTCCTCCCCTGCTGCTCAGTCCAACCCCTGGGAACTTTTGAACGCTAAGTCATGCAACACTGGCAATGCTCTAGCAATCCCGCAAAACTCTATGGTAAAACACAGGATATTTAGCCCTGGTCCTTCAATTCTATGAGAAGGCAGTCATTTTGTAGGACAGGAAAGCCAGGAAAACAGGGTATGAGTCTCATTAAGAAATTTTGCTGCTCTAGCAATGTGTGTCTTTGTGTCAGAGCAAAAATATAGTCCTTCAGCAATTTCCTGGGCTCTGAAGCTGGAAAAGGAGGTGAAGGGTTAGGGTTGCCAGCTCCGTGTTGGGAAATACCTGGATATTTGAGGGGTGGAGCCTAGGGAGGGCAGGGTTTGGGAAGAGAAGGCATTTAATTGGCTATAATGCCACAGAGTCCACCCTCCCGAACAGCCATTTTCTCCAGGTCAACTGATCACTGTCACCTGGAGATTAGTTGTAATCCCAGGAGATCTCCAGCCACCAGCTGGAGGTTACAAATAACTACAAACAATGGGGAACCAGTGTGTAGAGATATATACTAACAAAGGCAATCACCAGAAAAAAAATGTTACTGATAACCTCTGTAAACTAGACCCACTGCCTTGCCGACATTGGGATTCAAGGGTTTGCCTTGCAGTGGCTTACCTTGTTCCTTCAGGGTTGGGGACAAAGGGTGGCCATTGGGGAACAACTGTCCTGAAGACACCCGCTAATCTTTGGAGTGCCCCAAGAAGCGGTGCTTTCCCAAATGTTATTTAACATCTATATGCGCCCCCTTGCCCAGATTGCCTGGAGGCATGGGCTAGGGTGTCACCAATACACGGATGACACCCAACTCTATCTGCTGTTGGGCTGCCAATCTGACTGTAATCCAGAGGATCTGGACCTGGCACTGAAAGCTGTGGCTGGTTGGCTTAGACTGAGTTGACTGAAATTGAATCCAATGAAGCCGGAGGTCCTGTGCCTGAGTCAGAGTGGGGTAGGGATCCCACTCCTGACGTTCAATGGGGAGCCATTGGTGCCAGTGCCAGAGGTTAGGAGTTTGGGAGTGCTCCTGTATGCCTCCCTGATGATGGAGGCCCAGGTAGCAGCCACTGCGAAGTCAGCCTTTTATCATCTTCAGTTGATCAAGCAGTTGGTTCCCTTCCTTGAACGCAATGACCTGGCAACAGTGATCCATGCAGTGGTCACCTCGAGACTGGATTACTGTACATGGGGCTGCCCTTGTCCCAAATCCAGAAGCTGCAGCTGGTGCAGAATGCAGCAACCAGGCTGCTGTTGGGCCTTCCTATGCGGGAGCACATCTGGCCTGCGCTAAAAGCACTGCACTAGCTGCCTATAACATACTGAATTTGGTTCAAGGTGCTGGTTCTTACCTTTAATGCCTTATATGGTCAGGAGCTTACATACCTAAGGGACCGCCTTTCCCCACATGTTCCCCAGAGAGTACTACAATCAGGGTCCCAAAACCAGTTGGCCCTACCGGGTCCCACAGAAGACAGGCTGGCTGCAACAAGGGCCAGGGCCTTTTCAGTGGCAGCTCCACACTGGTGGAACAAGCTCCCGGAAGACATCAGGGCCCTGCAGGACCTTTTACTGTTCCGCAGGGCCTGGAGCGGCACCCAAGAATCTGTGGCCCTGGCCCTAACACTAACATCACTGTTGACAGCCAATCAACCCAGACTACGATGTCAGATGGCTGTCGCCTGAGGATGCTGCTAATGCCCGCCATATGGTATAAACTAGCTCTTTATATTTTATAAATTTATGATTGTACTGTTCTGATTTTATTTAATTCTGCCCTGAGCCTGCCTTGGCAGGGAGGGAGGGATATAAATAAATAAATATGTATTTATATGCTTTTTTATGTGTTTATAAATTTTGTATAAATTGATAATCTTTCTATAATAAATATTCTGCTTTCAGTTATTGTCATATTTATACAGAATTACAATAGATTTCATACTTTAATATGGTCATAAACACTGGCAAAAATATAAAGGCACTAAAGTTCATATGACCAAAATTAGGGAAAAGAATAAATCCTCGCTTTTCCTGTGGAAATACCAGCTTGCTCTTAAGAATTTCGATGTGAAGCTGTTGGAAGCAATTCTCACTTTCTCCGAGAGTCTCCCACAACTCTCATAAAGCTCCATGTTCGCAGCAGCAGCGCTTGCACTTGGTGTACCCTCCGGATTTAGATGGGTGTGACTCATTGCCCTTTTCAGAGCCGTGCACAGGAATGTCTCTCAGATTGGAAGCATCTCTCACAGATTCAAACTGCAGAACAAATTTAGAGTCTAGTGGCACCTTTAAGATCAACAAAGGTTTTTTCAAGGTATGAGCTTTCCTGTGCATGCACACTTTATCAAATATAAAGCTCATGCCTTGAATAAACCTTTGTTAGTCTTAAAGGTGCCACTGGACTCTAAATTTGTTCTCCTGCTTCAGACCAGCACAGCTGACCAACTGGATCTAGATTCAAACTATGTATTATATAAATGCAATCAAAACTCACTATTAACAGCATTCCAGTGCTTCATATGAAATCATGATAAAGGGTAAAATACTTACCACCCAACTATTACCAATTATTCTCAGATGTCTTTCATATTCATAACAGTAGCCTCAGTTTACATTCCTTTCACAACAATCAAATCAATTCAGAATGAAGATTGTTACAGTTACCATGTAAATGCCTGCAATGCTAATTTCCTTTAAGGTCTCTGGGCCCGAATAGACTACTCTGGGACTGGAATGACAGCCCCCAGAGTGGAATGATGGGGATACCAGCTGCGTTCTGGGAATGGAATTCCGTTCTGGGGGCTGTCATTCCAGTCCCACAGTAGTCTATCTGGGCACAGAAACCTTAATGGAAAATCCATTCTGCATTTTCTTTGCAACTTTTTTTGAGCTGCAATGTATTTCAATGGAGTGGAGTTTCAGTTTCCAGTGTTTGTTGTAAGCCAGCTGAAGTTGTTTGATTGCAAATAAAGGGCTGATGTTTTGATCCAGCTTGTCTCTGTTGAATGGACCTGAGAACTAGTGCCTGAGTGAGTAGTCTAACCTGGGAACCCACAGCCAATACACTGGAGGGCAACTGCCCCTCTGACTAGAGGGGGGGGGGAGCTTGCAATGCCCAGTCATTTCATGTTTTCCTAGGCTCAGAGCATTTTATATTTTTAGTTTTTATTTTTAGTTTCTGCTGTGATCCTTGTGCCTTTTCTTGATGCTTTATTTAAAAATTGCATTGCCAAATCCCACTATCCCCCACCTTTCCATTTTAGGTAGGCATCTTTTAAGGGGGGCAGAGTTTGGGAGGTGTCAGATATCAAAAACTGTTAAATAAAGTATGGCAAAAGCGTTACTGTTTTAAGCATGTTTGTATTTTAAGTTAAAATAAACCCTTTGTGTTTGTCAGTGTCCTTTATAAAGTTAATATCTTCGCTACCTGGCATTATATTTTATGATACACATGGCCTGGCCTGACAAAGTTCCATTTATGTCAGATCCAGTCCTTGTAAAAAATGAGTTTGACACTCCTGTGTTAAAGCATTCAGTCGATATATCCATTGAGTTTCAAGTTTAAGTAATACCTTAGGTATATCAACAATGTTATGAGAATAGGGAACAAATTTTGAAATAACAAAAACATTTAAATCTTCAGGGGAATGTTCCTTACACAGCAAATGGTCCACCATATGAGCTTCAAAAATAGTTATGAATTATTGATTTGTGTTTAAATCCAGAGGGTACGCCAAGTGCAAGCGCCTTTGCTTCTGCTTTGAATGTGGAGCTTTATGAGAGTTGTGGGAGACTCCCAGGGAAAGTGAGAATTGCTTCACTAGGCCCAGATGGCACACATCCAAGAGTTCTGGAAGAACTCAAACATGAACTTGTAGATCTCCTGACAAAAGTATGCAATCTATCATTAAAATCTGCCTCCATTCCTGAGGACTGGAAGGTAGGTAATGTAACCCCTATCTTTAAAAAAAGATTCCAACGGAGATCTGGGAATTACAGTCCTGTCAGTCTAATGTCAATACCAGGTAACTTGGTGGAATCTGTTATTAAAGATTGGATTAGTAGGCACATTGATGAACAAATGTTATTGAGGAAGAATCAGCATGGATTCCGTAAGGGAAGATCTTATCTCACTAACCTTTTAGTTCTGTGAAAGGGTGAACAAACTTGTGGACAAGGACCAGTAGTATTTACCTAGACTTCCAGAAATCTTTTGATAAAGTTCCTCAGCAGTCATGGGATAAGAGGACAAGACCTCTTGTGGATTAAAATCTGGTTAATTAACAGGAAACAGAGTGAGTATAAATGGGTAGTTTTCACAGTGGAAGGTGGTAAGCAGTAAGGTACTGCAAGGTTCAGTACTGGGTCTGGTGCTTTTTAACTTGTTCATTAATGATTTGGAGTGGGGAGTGAGCAGTGAAGTGGCCAGGTTTGCGGATGACACTAAGTTATTTAGGGTGGTGAAAACCAGGGAGGACTGTGAGGAGCTCCAGAGGGATCTGTCAAGGCTGGGCAAGTGGGCATCAATGTGGCAAATGAGGTTCAATGCGGTCAAGTGCAAAATAATGCACATTGGATCCAAAAATCCTAACTATAAATATATGTTGATGGGGTCCAAATTGAGGGTAACTGACCAGGACAGAGATCTTGAAGTTGTGGTAGATAACTCAATGAAGATGTCACCTCAGTGTGTGACTGCAATAAAAAGGCAAATACTGTGCTGGGAATTATTAGGAAGGGGACTGAAAACAAATCAATCAGTATCATAATGCTCCTGTATAAATCTATGGTGCTGCCTCATTTGGAATACTGTGTACAGTTCTGGTCATCCCAACTCAAAAAAGATATTCGTAGCATTGGAAAAGGTGCAGAAAAGGACTGTGAGGAGCTCCAGAGAGATCTGTCAAGGCTGGGTGAGTGGGTGTCAATGTGGCAAATGAGGTTCAGTGTAGGCAAGTGCAAAGTAATGGACATTGGAGGCAAAAATCCTAACTATAAGTACATGTTGATGAGGTCCAAACTGACGGTAACTGACCAGATCTTGGAGTCATGGTAGATTATCATTAAGAAGATGGAACACCTTCCCTATGAAGAAAGGTTAAAGAGGTTAGAGCTCTTCAGCTTGGAGCAACAATGACTAAGGGGTGACATGATAGAGGTTTACAAAATTATGCATGCGATAGAGAAGGTAGAGAAAGAAGTACTTTTCTCCCTTTCTCACAATGCAAGAACTTGTGGATGCTCAATGAAATTAATGAGCAGTAGGCTTAGAACAGTATTTCTTCATCCAAACAATAATTTTAATATGTGGAATTCACTGCTGCAGGAAGTTGTGGGGCTACACGCACAGACGGCTTCAAGAGGGGATTGGATAAACATATGGAGCAGAGGTCCATCAGGGGCTATTAGCCACAATATATAGATGGAATACTATGTCTGGGACAGTAATGCATTCTTGGTGCTCGGGGGGGGGGAGGGGGAGGGCTTCTGGAGTTCAGGCCCCACTGGTGGACCTCCTGATGGCCCCTGGGTTTTGGCCACTGTGTGAGCAAGAGTGAAGAAGTCGGATGGGCCATTGCCCTAATCCAACATGGCTTTTCTTTATTTTCTTATTAACTCTGTGACATCACAGTGTTGGGAGGTCACCTCAAAATGCATCACTTTAGACTTCTTTACGTAGAACCTCAGAAAATACCAAAAGACTGTTAAGGCAGGATTTTGCTATGTAGAAGTTATGCTAATTCTTCCTCAGTAGGACATATTCATTATATACTTAATCATTTTGCCTCTGAAAACAGTTTTACCAAGAACAGAGGCTAACTAACTTACAATGTCCTGGATCATCCCAGGTACCTTTTTTTTAAAAAAAAAACCCAAACAAACCTGGCATTATATTGAAGGGAAAAAACCTCTTGAAAGGAGGCTAATTTTAATGACAAGTTGCATAGTGATGTTAAAATGTCAACAATTTCATTTTGGAGTTAAGAACATCCACATATATGCCATCCAGACCAGGAATTTGTTTTCAATTTGTCAATTAGCCTTAGAACTTTTTAAAAATCATGTCTATTTGATTCAGTTTTTCAGACAGCTGCCTCAAAAATAGCCTTAAAAATAATATGTATGCCCCCCCACAAATCTACAGTGAATTACAGCCATCACCGATCACATATTCCTACTTGCTATCTCAAGGTTCAAAAGTGGCCAAAGACCATCACAATTGAGTAGAGAAAACATACAAATGAAACATGAATAAAGAACAGCAAACAACAAAGCTATAAAGTTAAAAACATGTAAAAGTTCAGTAGAAGAGATTTGCGCCACCCTGACTCAGATAGCACCTTCTTTGTGTACTGGTGAAGGAGTCTCAGTCATTACACACAGCTCAAGCCCGAATTTTCATAGCTGCCAGGACGAATTGTGCTATTGTATAAGAGACAGGTGAATTCATATTGGAAAGAAGGAGGAATAGTCTTTCCACAAAGAGGGAAAAAACCAGAGGTCGATTCGGGGGGAACGCGGGGGATCGCCGTTCCCCC
>NW_015170438.1:34495-45399 GCF_001447785.1 Gekko japonicus
GGGGGCCTTCACGGGGCTTCCTTGCACTCCCGCCGGCCTTGCAGATCCACTGCCGGACCCCCAACACTTCCGGTGATGTCAGGGGGTGTGGCCTTATGACACACTTCCGGTGATGTCCGGGGGTGTGGCATATGCTAATGAGTAATGCTAATGAGTTCCCCTAGCTCTTTTTCTACGAAACGACCCCTGGAAAAAACTAGATCTTTTAATTTCCCCCCAATAAATTTGTTTCTGGGCTCTGTATACAAAGGGCGGAACAAAATATAGGGTGGAAGATCATCAGGGACGAAAATGACACAAATACAAAAATGGGGACCAATCACTATCTGTGTATAGTGGCCATACTCACTTCTACTGGCTGTACGCTGTAGCTCCTAAATACTAAAAACTGTAATAGTTTGAACTAAAATAAGGTCTAAATGGTGTGGGCATGAGGGAAGAAGGTCATGTCATTCATTACCAGTGGCATCATAGACACTAGCCAGTAGGAACCAGTGAAACTCTGACTACCAACCACACTAGCTTAAGCTTGCTAAGTGAAGAGAGGCAGAAATCTAAGTGTACTCTGAAAGAAGAAGAAGAGATTGGATTTATACCCTGCCCTTCACTTAGAGTCTCAGAGCGGCTTACAAATTCCTTTCCCTTCCCCTCCCCACAACAGACACCCTGTGAGGTAGGTGGGGCTGAGAGAGCTCTTTCAAGAACTGCTCATTCAAGATATTCGTCAAACAACAACTCACTAACAGGTACACATTTAGTGAGCGGATCAAATATCACCCTTGACAGCAATTAGCCTCCCCTAGAGTCACTTTTCACTTCTTCACTAATTCATGGCTGCCTCTCAGAAATAAGGGGTAATATTTATTTTACATGGAATTTGATAACTCTCAGCCAATCACCTTTGAATAGTGGATTGAGCAGAGCTCCATAAAATCTCTGGGTTTCACTCAGTGATTCCTACAGCTGGTGTCTTTAAATGGATTGTTGAAATATGTATGTTGCAAGGTCTAAAATTCAGTCATTATAGGGTTAATGTGTGCTTTACCTTGTGTGCTATTGTTTAGACTGACCTGGAAGGGAACCTGGCAGAGAGCCAATGGGAAGAAAGCCTGGGAAACTGAAGCCTATTTACTAACAATCATTGGTTAATTCATTCAGGTGATTTCCTTCTAGGGGTCAAGAAGAAGAAGAAGAATCTCCATTGTTGTAGACCATGTGGTCAAACTGTAAAGATGTAGTTCTTAGGTGTCTTTGTTGTTTTGTAGATTTCCTGTGAACCCTTCCCTTAGAAATTAATATTTTTACATAGAAGAAAATGACTCCTCTCCAGTGAAGCAAAGATCCATTACAATCTCTGAATATTTAACTATTTTGCCAATTTTTCCAAAATGGATGTCACATAGGCAAATATTTTTTAAAACTAACTGCTTTGAAAGGAATATCGAGTGCACAAAGACAATCTGTCACAGTGTGACCAACTATGTAATGACAAAGTAAAAGTCAAGCAAAAAAAAAAGGTCAATTGGCTTTAATCTGGAGATCACACAGCACCTTTGGGAGGGTAGACTTGAGTAAATCCTAGACTATGGCAAGTTCAGATCCATGGCTTTTACATCATATCATGTCCAAAGTATTGGCCTCAGTGGACTTACAAGTCACTTCTAAGTGAATCTTGACGAGTATAAAAATGTTAAGTTTGCAAAGGACTGGGAATGTCGATGAAATTTTCCAAGAACAAACAGGTACAGCAGTATTCCAGTACATTTTACCTCAACTATATAAAGGCTTTTGTTTAGTGCAGAACAATGTCTTAGGAATTCTTGCTTTCTTACAGTACTGCACATTCATCAGCAATGAAGTTTAGTTGTATTATTTTTCAGTTAAAATATGCATGCATTCAATTATTTGTGTGTGTGTGTAAATATAAATGTACAAATGTGCTATATATTAAGCATCAATATTATATAATATATATATAATTAATTACACAATATTTCTATTCAGCAATCTCTGGATGTTATTTTTTAATGCCTGTAGCTAGTGTTAGGTCTCCACAACAAGACAATGCTTCTGTTGGTACAGAACATCATCTACTCTAATAGTCTCCCTGTCTGAGCTGATGAAAGGGGGTCTCCAGCTGGTACTGCTGAGAACCCTTTTCATTTTGACTTCAGACCTAGTTTTGGAACTGAAACTACATTAGTTGCTCTAGCAGAGACAAACTGGCCATTATGGCCACTGGAACGTCTCCTAGTGTTCTAATGGCCTGCCCCCTGGTGGTGGGGAGGCTGAGTCAGCCCACTGCTGAGAAGAGAGGTGCGTGGCTTGGGGAAGGTGGTGCCCCTGTGCTCTAGCAGACTACCTATGCTGGGAGATGAACAGTGGGAGTGTATCCCTTTTGGTTCTTCTGGACCTCTGAATAGGCTTTGATACTATCATTTATGCTATCCTTCTGGAGTGCCTTGCTGGGATAAATTTAAGGGGTGCTGTTTTGCAATGGGTTTAATCTTTTCTGGATGGCCCATTCCAGAAAGTTGTACTGAAATAGTGTGGTTCCATCCCATGGCTCGTGTCTTACAGGGGTCCTAAGTTTCCACCTGGTTTACCATGCTATTTAACACCCATATGAAACTGCTGGGTAAGATCATGCAGAAATTTTTGAGTGAGGCCAGCACTTGTGCACTGGCTTCTTTCTCATACTGACTCATTTGCCAGAAAGGAACTGTACTGTTGATGGGGAACATAACTCTTCATGGAACAGGCAGGTGTCCAGGCAGACATTGTTGAATTCCCCCTGAAGATGTAGGTGTGCCACTGGAGAGGGCTTCTGGATCTAGAGATGCATCTGAATGCTCAGGTGATGGCAGTGCCCTTAGTTCTCCAGCTGCAACTGGTTTACCAACTGCACTCTATATAGGGCTGCCCTTCAAAAATGTTCAAAAACTATGGCTGGTTCAAAATGAAGTGGACGGTTTGGAAACACAAGTTAACCACCTACAAGATATCATTGCATTTTACAAACGCTATGGTGGCTAGATCGATTACATCGAACTATATGGAAATGACCATGACCTAATTTGGCTATGTATTTATATTACCTTGTTGGATATTAATTTAATTTGTATTTACCTTGGAGTTTTATCATGTGGGATTTTATGCATTTTTTTTGTATCGTTATGACCTATGGTCAACACAATAAATTACTATTACTACAAAAGCTATGTTAGCTCCCTATGGATTTCTAGGCCCAAGGTGCTAGTTTTGTTCCTTAAAGTACTAAAAACGGGTTGGGTCCAGGATACTTTAAACAACAACTCCTCCCAATAGATTTGACCCCCTCCCCCCCTTTTCAGAGCTCCTCTGATCAACAGATCTTGAGCAATGACTAAAAGAGTACTAAATTAGTTTCTAAAGTAAAATATGATAGACAGGAACATAGCAATCAATAAGGTTATACTTGGATTACTGTCTAGCATCAGATAGGGAATAACATCCCTTTGGGAATTATTGAACAATAAACATGGTAAAAGAGGCAAAATCAGTATAAAAGGGACATTCCAGTATCTTATGGCATAAAGTATCAGTTTTACCCAGGCCACAAGGACAAAGATGATCTGAATATGAAATATTACAAAACCTCCTGTACAATACTTCATAAGGTTTAGGATTTGACACTCAGAAGCCCTGCTGCAAGCTCCCACGTATCAGGAAGTAGGGTGGTTGGCAACATATGATAAGCATTTCTGGTAGTGGTGCCAAGGTTATGGAACACCCTCCCAAGGAAGGTTTATAGAATTCCTCCACTATCTGCATTTAGAAAGCTGTTATAGATAATTTTGTTGTGCAACACATTTTGGTTATTGCATTCATTGGTCAGTTGCATTTCACGTCATGAATTTTGCTGCTGTCTTGAAGTAGCAGAACTGACGCTGCCTTGCAGATCACCACAATCCCTGGGTTCTTGCCTACATATTTCCAAAGACAGGTCACAGCATAAATATCTAGATCCCTTTCTTTACAAGGAACCAACCCTGGAAAAACCTGCCTCTAGAAACCTCTCCTTGCCGAAAGAAGATGGGGACCACGAAACAATACCAGGAAGCCCAAATGTATTTTTGATTTCAGACTGAATGTTAAAAAAACATCAAATTGCCAGTGTTACCCAAAGCAGCTTTCACTAAAACTGGATCGAACGTACTAAAAGAGAACAGCCTAGCAGCAAAACCTCCACTTTTCTAAGTGACATAATACACCATGGTAGCATTTCAGCAATGAAACAGAAGGTGTGTGCATTACCAGCATATCATCCAAACAGCACAGAAAACACTGTGCTTCCGGATTAGTGAATGACATAATCTCATTTGACCCAGTTTTGCCGCTGGTAGAATGTTGACAAATACTTCACTCCAGCCCAAATGAAAAGGTGATCCGTTTTTAACATCAGGCAGTTAAAAATCTTAACTCACTGATGCCAGATTCAAAACCCTCTCTTTATGTGAAGTGAAGGTTACTGAAAATCCTCACTCACTGGAAAAGAACCCCAACTGAGTACAGGAGAGTGTGGGATGATCTAATAGACCGATTCCGCTGAGATCAGACAAAGGCCAGCGCAGCCCAGATGACTCACTAGCAAAGTGGTACATGCTATTAACATATGGCGATGGAGGTACTGCTGAGGCTAAGCCTCCTGGAAAACCCAACCAGTATACCAGATACAAACTAACAACAATCAGACCCATCTTACTCTACAGCAGCTGTGAATTTTTTGAAACAGCTGCTAGTGTTTTGATGGCGTATGCACAATTATTATGACATAATACCGTCAACGTACATTGTGTTTTATAAATTTCTCCAATGATTTTTAAAGAATTATAGCCACATGCCTTGATCTGGATTGGGCTGCGACGCAAAGAGGAAGTGGTTTAACTCTTCTGTCTCTGCACAGTTTCATTAACTGAAAACTGATCTATTCCATAGTACTATTAGCCTTTAAAGATATATATATATTTTAAACCCTGTTTTTGTCAATTTTTTTCTTCTTTAAAGGCTAATCAGAGCATGGGTGTGTGGGGGGGTCACTTATACTACACCCCTTATCCAAACTAGGATTGTGCACATTTTCTTTTATGTGTGTGTGGGGGGGGGAGAGAGAGTACCTGGAAGTCATGGCAACCTCTGATGACTGACCCCCTACTGCGGGCCTGGAGGATATTCAGAGAGGTGGCTGAATAAAGCCTGCACCTGCCTCCCACCTCTGGTATTTCAAGGAAGTCTCCCATCTAAGTACTTGCCAGAGTTGACGCTGCTTAGCTTCTGAGATCTGACAAGATCGGGTTTGCCCGGGCTACCCGGGTCAGGGCTATCCGCACATTTTCAATAGACCTTTGAAAATAACTGGGAGATCTGACCAAGCCTGTTTTGATCCTAAATGTCAATAAGATATGTTGGTGTTGGTGTTCAGTTGCACAGTCGAGTCTGACTCTTTGTGACCCCCTGGACCACATCACGCCAGGCCCACCTGTCTTCCATCATCCTCCAGAGTTTGCTCATCTTCATTCCATCGATAACACTGTCTAACCATCTCGTCCTTTGCCATCCCCTTCTTCTTTTACCTTCAATCTTTCCCAGCATCAGGGTCTTATCCAGTGAGTGCTCCCTTCTCATTTGGTAGCCAAAGTATTTGAGCTTCAGTATCTGGCCTTCCAGATCCTTTTTAAGGTGTGGTGCCCAGAACTGCACACAGTATTCCAAATGAGGTCTCACCATTGATTTATATAGGGGCATTATTATATTGGCTGATCTGTTTTCAATACCCTTCCTAATAATCCCCAGCATAGCATTGGCCTTCTTTATTGCAGTCACACACTGTCTCGACATTTTCAGTGAGTTATCCACTACAACTCCAAGATCTCTCTCTTGCTCAGTCTCTGCCAGTTCAGACCCCATCAATGTGTATTTATATTTAGGATTTTTGGCTCCAATGTGCATCACCTTGCACTTGGCCACATTGAACCCCATTTGCCATGTTGACGCCCACTCGCCCAACTTTGACAGATCCCTTTGGAGTGCCTCACAATCCTCACTGGTTTTCACCACCCTGAACAACTTCGTATCATCCGCAAATTTAGCCACTTCACTGCTTACTCCCATCTCCAAATCATTAATGAACAAGTTAAAAAGCAGTGGACCAAGTACTGATCCCTGTGGTACCCCACTGCTTACCACCCTCCACTGAGAAAATTGCCCACCTACACTCACTCTCTGTTTTCTATGAACTAGCCAGTTTTTGATCCATAAAAGGACTTGTCCTTCTATCCCATGATTTTTGAGCTTACTTAGGAGCCTTTGATGAGGAACTTTATCAAAAGCTTTCTGGAAGTCAAGGTAAACAATATCTATTGGATCCCCCTTGTCCACATGTTTGTTCACCCCCTCAAAGAACACTAACAGGTTAGTGAGACAAGATCTTCCCTTACAGAAACCGTGCTGAGTCTGCCTCAATAGGTTTTGTTCATCTATGTGCCTACTAATTCTTTCCTTAATAATGGTTTCCACCAATTTACCCGGTATCGACGTCAGACTGACTGGCCTGTAATTTCCCAGATCTCCTCTGGAACCCTTTTTAAAGATGGGAGTGACATTAGCTACCTTCCAGTCCTCAGGAATGGAGGCTGATTTTAAGGAGAGATTACATATTTTTGTCAGGAGATCCACAAGTTCACAATTGAGTTCTTTCAGAACTCTTGGATGTATGCCATCTGGGCCTGGTGATTTATCAGTTTTTAAGTTCATGCCTTGATCTGGATTGGGCTGCGACGCAAAGAGGAAGTGGTTTAACTCTTCTGTCTCTGCACAGTTTCATTAACTGAAAACTGATCTATTCCATAGTACTATTAGCCTTTAAAGATATATATATATATTAAACCCTGTTTTTGTCAATTTTTTTCTTCTTTAAAGGCTAATCAGAGCATGGGTGTGTGGGGGGGTCACTTATACTACACCCCTTATCCAAACTAGGATTGTGCACATTTTCTTTTATGTGTGTGTGGGGGGGGGAGAGAGAGTACCTGGAAGTCATGGCAACCTCTGATGACTGACCCCCTACTGCGGGCCTGGAGGATATTCAGAGAGGTGGCTGAATAAAGCCTGCACCTGCCTCCCACCTCTGGTATTTCAAGGAAGTCTCCCATCTAAGTACTTGCCAGAGTTGACGCTGCTTAGCTTCTGAGATCTGACAAGATCGGGTTTGCCCGGGCTACCCGGGTCAGGGCTATCCGCACATTTTCAATAGACCTTTGAAAATAACTGGGAGATCTGACCAAGCCTGTTTTGATCCTAAATGTCAATAAGATATGTTGGTGTTGGTGTTCAGTTGCACAGTCGAGTCTGACTCTTTGTGACCCCCTGGACCACATCACGCCAGGCCCACCTGTCTTCCATCATCCTCCAGAGTTTGCTCATCTTCATTCCATCGATAACACTGTCTAACCATCTCGTCCTTTGCCATCCCCTTCTTCTTTTACCTTCAATCTTTCCCAGCATCAGGGTCTTCTCCAGTGAGTGCTCCCTTCTCATTTGGTAGCCAAAGTATTTGAGCTTCAGTATCTGGCCTTCCAGGGAACAGTCAGGGTTGATTTCCTTTAAGATTGACTGATTTGATCTCCTTGCAGTCCAAGGGACTCTCAAGAGTTTTCTCCAGCACCATAAGAGATGAAACAATGGGAAAGACGGAAAGGCAGAGGACAGGATAGCAAAGAATAAATGGGATACATACACATTACTGGAGCAATGCCTCGCCATAGTGATTCCACATGCAAGTGGGGGAAGCCACATTTCTGGACAAACAGCCACTCCACTCCAACCATTGCCAGTGTTGGCCAAACACTGATGGCCCCTTTTACATTGCAGGACCAGAATCCCCAAAACAGAAAATGCAGATAAGAGTTCCAGTACAGATCCCTAAAAAGAATGACTTTTGGCGGGCACAAGCTTAATATAGAAAATTCGAAGAAAAGCCCCTTCCCTTCCCCCCCAAACACATGTCACATTCACACCACACCCCTCCCCTAAGGAATTCCCTCCCCCCAGCAACAATGGCAACCAAAGCAAATGAAGCATAGCAAGGTTTGACACCACCATGTTCAGAACTCCTTGAGTCCACATGCTACCTGCTACAACTGCTGAACATTATTCAGAATGTCACTGTATCAACTACAAATGAATGGCATATAGTTAAGTTCATATAAACAAGTAATTACATGGACTTTGTACACACATTTATAGCCCCCTCAGACGGAAGAGTTAGACAACCAAGGTTGGATAAAATAAGGCCACTTTATTAACATATTAAAGTAACGGCAAGGGCAAACATGAACCAGCGGCTCGGTCAAGGCCTGGTGTTGCTTTGACCCCATCCTTAACCGTATAAAAGGCAAGACACCAAGGCCCCGGGTTGGAGCCAACTGTAATTCGCTTGCAACCCCAGCCGAGCCAATGATTGGGATGCACCTTCAGGAGCCCTCAAAAACCACCGCACAGCCAGCGCTGAGTCTCCGTCGTGGCCATCCCCATAGGCAGTCTGCAAGCCTCATCCCCGGCCGCACGGCTGCAGGGTTGATCCCGCAGACCCCTCTACCCCCCCGGGGGTTATTGATTGGTGCTTACGTAGCCGCTGAACTTTATTTAAACCTAATTCTGCCACCGCAAGGGCCAAGCCTCTGCTTAGGCCCCTGCACCCACTCAAATACTTAAAACTAGCTTAAGCCATTGCCGCAAATCCTGAAGGAAAATGTTGTTTCCCTTCTCGGAAAGGTGAATGCCATCGCCCCTGTACAGGGGGTGAGGCAATTAGTGGCCCAAACCAACATTTAAAATATTTCGAAGCTCCCCATTGGCCGTATGCGGAGCTCTCTCGATCCCTGTGGGATCTGAAACTAAAGGCCCCTTTATTTATTAATAAAACAATGACAAGACCTAACAGTATGAAGCGGCATGGTCAAGGCCTGGGGTCACTCAAACTCAAACCCCACCCTTGCCATAAGACGGGCCATGCACCTGGCCCCCAGGACGTAGCCCACTGTAAGCGGCTCGCACCCAGGCAGCCCAGCATCGGAACATGCCATGACGATCCCTCATCCACCGCCGCACGGCCTGGGTAGAGTATCCATCAAAGGCACTCCAAAAGGCAGTCTGCCCCTGACAGACCCCTTTCCCCTACAGGGTTGCTGATAAGTGCTTGCTGCTGCAACAAATTGAGCTGTCCAGAACAGGTGGAGCAGGCCCGCATGGCACATGCTCCGGTGCCCTCTCCATTCCACCGTGGCCCATCAACTCAGGCCCAACTGGGAGCCAATGTCCAATCCGTTTGCTCGTTGAGCTGGCCCAAAAATGAAGCTGTGTCCACAGAGAGAATCCTTCTCCTCCTGCCATAGAACACCACCCTAAAAGAGAAAACGGTGAGCCACGGAACCCAATGAGAAAGCAGACCACAGCATGGCAAGGAAAGTGGGTTGCTGTCAGGACCCATAGCCAAACAACGAAGTACACGCTTCCAGGAAGGTTTTACTTTTATTGGAAAGCTATAGATGCATTAACATGAACACTGTTAGGAATGGCGGGTGATCTATGTGCATAATAGGTTATAGGGCATTTGTATACACACCCCCCACGGAGTACCCAATTACAGGGGTTCCCGCGCGTGGGCAGTAGGCTGAGAACTAACGGCTGCAAAAGCAAAACAGGTAAGAAGCTTCCCACGACTCTTTCTGTGCAGAGACACAGCAACTCCTCCAGTGGCCTTGAGAGATATGCGTTGCAGCGAAGAGGCAATTAAGCGCAAGTGAAAGAATGCACATGAAAGGGAAACACACACCACACTATTGGCAGCTTAGCTGACATACTGCCCCCTTGAAAACCAACTTCCCCCATAATCCAGATGTCTCCCAGTTAGCCCGGGAGATCTCCCGGTTTCCCCGGGAACTCCCGGTGGAATTTGCGTATCAGTTGAGGGGCCCGAATATCCCCTACTTCCACCCATTCGAAGTGCTGGGGTCCAAAGTGAAAGATTGCACATGAAAGGGAAACACACACCACACTATTGGCAGCTTAGCTGACAGTTGCCTTGGTCCTATAGAGCCCCCTTATTCCTAAACATCTATGGAATGCTTATCAATTCCACCATGATTGCATCGGCATCGTCCCTGATTCGCAGGGCACTGCGCAAAGCTCATAGGGCGTATGTCTGCACTGACCAAGTGATGTAATTATTGATATCCCAGGGTAGAGTTTCCAGCTGCCTGTAGAAAAAGAAAGCCCTGTCCCATTAATGGGATGTTATTTATCCGGTGAAGGCCATGCACCAATTCTCTGTTAAAAGACAGGACCTTTTACTGTGGATTGTTTGGCAACCCTACACACTGAAAGAAATGAGGCCTAAAGTGGTCACTTGTGCAGGTCTATATCAGAATAGAACCACTCTGGACCCATCTACTGGATTGTCAAACTGTGGACACAACACCAATATAAAAGCAGGTTCATTCACTCAGTGCCCTGGAGCTCTTTGAATAACAGGCCCCCATTGTTTTAAAAGTCAAGTGCATTCTGAAATATCTCTAGGTGTTTTTAATTTTCTTTAGTTCTTTAATACCATGAAAAATCATCATTGCAAAAGTTGGTTTCGCTATAAAACATGAGATTGCCAATCTAGAATGTGGTGTCACTTAAAAACCTGTATTTTTAACTCCATCTAATCCTGAATAGTGTACAGCATCTATCCCTTCTTATCATAACTGGGGTCCCATCTTAAACTAAGCTTCAGTAGAACCTGACAGTAGTTTGCTTGCATTGATTTGAGTATAATTTTCAACAGTAATTGTTTGGCTAAAAATGACAGCAGGGTTTTGTAA
>NW_015170439.1:0-3086 GCF_001447785.1 Gekko japonicus
AAGGAAGGAAGGAAGGAAGGAAGATGTCCCTTCCCAAAAAGCCCAGTCTCTTTAATTCATTTTATGACATTCTGTTTTGTGACATTTCTTGGCTTGGAATTTTGTTTCTTGATGTTTCCGAGGTCTTTGTTCCTTCGGGGGGGGGGGACAACAAGATTTTTTTTACTGGTTCTTTTTAATTGAAGAGAAAAGCTAGTATATGGAGGCATCCTATAAACTATGTCTGTGCCATGCATCAATCGCATCCGTCATTATTTGGAGGAGTTAATACTTGCGGTTTTTTAAGATCAATCAAAGCCCGCGAAGCTCTTTGGAGTGTGGTTGCAGTAACTGTGTGTGGCATCTAGCTGCAAGCCAGAGGAACTCTCCCATTCCTGACATCGGCCAAGCACCCCATCAAGACTATTTATAGTCTGATTCTCCCAACTTTGCAGCAGCTACCCTATTTTGACACCAAGATAAATGTGGCTGTCAAAAGTATCCTTTAACTTACCAGGAAAACAGTGCCTCGTCTCAAAAAGTATAAAGTTAAATCTTAACAATCAAGATCAGCCAGGGCTTTATCTCCGTGTTGAAAGAGAAGTTGTTTTCTTCCGTGTTGAACACATTAAGCGACTCTGTAAATGGCTCCTTCCATAAAGTACTCCCACCAGTGTTCCCTCTAAGCTGAGTTAGTGTGAGCTAGCTCACAGTTTTTGAGCCTCCGGCTCACCCGTTTTTGTCTCAGCTCAGGAAGGAGAGCTCCAGAGCAAACTAATTTATGCAGCAGCCAAATCGCTGGCTCACAACTTTAATGCCAGTCGCTCACAAAGTAGAATTTTTGCTCACAAGACTCCACAGCTTAGAGGGAGCATTGACTCCCACCCCTCTTAGGGAATGGATTCAACACACTTCTAATGGGCGTCTGCTCACTGTGTACCAAGAGAATGGCACATTTCTCTTGTTTAAATGGTTGTCTTTTCCTTGATGGCTGACCTCAAATAACCTTGAACCATAGAAGTGACTTGACCAGTTCTAATTGGTCCTGAAGATGAAAGTGGCCTTTGAAGGATTTACGGCCTGACAAAAATAAATCTCAGGTGCCTTGGAATTGTCTCCAGCAGGGACAGTTCAATGTCAAGCCAACATTACTTACTGCTGATATCTAAAGGCCATTGCAATCTTCACATAAAACATATAGAAATGTCTAAAAAGATACAAATACTATACAGAATTTACCAGAACCAAAACTGAGCAAACCATGAGGCAATGTATATAACCTTTAGATAGTGATGGGTAATTAAGTAACTAGGCAAAGTCTAAAGGGGAGAGTTGGTACAGAATGAGAATTGACATTTGAATTTACTGCGAAAGAGCAATTCATATACACAAGTGAAGCCCCTCAATGAGTCTCCTCAACAGTTTTGTTCAAGGTTTGGATCAAACACCAGGCCTGACAGCTTTCCACCCGCACGGTAGAGACTTCTCCTACTGGCTTTCCTTGCGTGCTACAGGGGCAGGTAGAAACAGTCTATAGACTAGTTCTGCTTCTTGTTACAAGAGTCACATGAGTAGTCTTGCCAACCTCCAGGTGGTGTAGCTTGTTAGGAAAACAACCGTGATATAATAATGAAGTCATGGTTTAAACCATTCGAGAAAGATAAGTGTATAACAAATCATTAGAATCATTTCCTTTACAAAATATGAAAGGGCGAGTTTCTCCTTTTGATACATTTTGCAACGACTAAACTTCTCAGCAATAAGTCTAGTTTTCTGTGTTAGGGTGCATTCAGACTACAAGTTTTTTTTTTAAATCATGTTGTGAAGTTAGACAATGAATGTAATTGTGTATATATTTTTCAGTGAAAGGTCTCGTCTGATGAAACGTTAACAGTTTAACGAGTGTTGCACCGTCATTAAGATATTGGAGACCATGCACTTCAAAGGAAATGACTTGAATGTTTTGTAAAGGAAACGATTCAAATGATTTGTTATACACAATATTTTTCTCTCATTGTTTAAACCACGACTTTGTTCTGCCCCATAGCCAATGTTCCTTCTAAGCTGTGGAGTCTTGTGAGCAGAAATTCTATTTTGTGAGCTACTGGCATTAAAGTTGTGAGCGAGCGATTTGGCTACTGCATCAATCAGTTTGCACTGGAGCCCCCCTCCCTGAGCTAAGACAAAAATTGGTGAGCTGGAGGCTAAAAAAACTGTGAGCTAGCTCACACTAACTCAGCTTAGAGAGAACACTGCTCGTAGCTAGCAACTTTTTGATGGGGGGCCAATTTTTTGCTCGGGGGCCAAGTTTTTGCTCGTGGGGCCAGCCATTATATGCCTATATGGAGCTACACGCATCCCCCCCCCGACTGTGCTGCTGGTTCAGATGGGGCCGATCAACTAACTTCAAGCCACTGTGCTCCAGAGTTGCGGAGTGCACAGCTGGACTCCTGTGCCTTGTCCCACACAATGGCTTCCTTGCGAGGCCCATGGAGGATTGCCCGGCCTCACCCACACTTCTGCAACACTGCTGTCTCAGGTTCCCCTGCCGGTGCCTGCTTCAGGCTTCTGCTTAGGAAGGCTCCCTGAACAGAGCCACTGGAATTGCCCACCCAGTCATCCTCCAAGCAATCTCACCTCCCTTCCCTGAGCCATTCCCATTAGTGGCTCAGGCTGGGGGGGTGAGCTCCCTTGCCTGTGCTGCTTCTTTCTCCTCCCTCCACTCCAGGCATTGGTGCGGCCGCTTGTCCGTCACAGAACATACACACAACAGCTCCCCCAGCATGTTGGATTGCCTCTTCCCTCTGCAAACACGGGGAGAGTTACTTGCCTCTCCCTGGTTGCAGAGCTTTGAAGAAAAAATGGTGCGGCCGCTTGTCCGTCACAGAACATACACACAACAGCTCCCCCAGCATGTTGGATTGCCTCTTCCCTCTGCAAACACGGGGAGAGTTACTTGCCTCTCCCTGGTTGCAGAGCTTTGAAGAAAAACTCACTCTTAAGTTCAACCAGGAGATGGTCTTGTGAGATCGGACCTGTGATCCTAGGCAGCCCCTGTTTCGCCAACAGGCACGTAGCTACTGTGGAGCTCAGGGGGAGGAGAAGCC
>NW_015170439.1:8345-13220 GCF_001447785.1 Gekko japonicus
CCTGGTTATAACAGCATCTGTTTATCCCAAGACAAGTGTGGGGCAAAACCAGGGTGACCTGAACGTGTTGGAAATGCATGTGTTTACAAGGTCTGACAATCCAGTCATTATAGGGTTAACTTGTTTGCCTAGTATTGCTATTGTTTCGACTGACCTGGAAGGGATACTTGGCAGTAAGCCAATGGGGAATTAGCCTGGGAAAAGTAACTTCTACTGTGATAAGTGATTGGTTGTTTGTTCCAGGTGACTTCCTTCCTAGGGGTCGAGAAGAAGGACAGATTCTCCATTATTTCTGTGTTAGTGTTGACTATAGACAGCTTAGAAAATGTAGCTGTTAGTGTTATGTTTATTTGTAGTTATCCCGTGTACCTTTTACCCTTAGAAATAAAGGTTTTTAAAAGCAAAGAAATCTCTTCTTTCCAAAAGAGCAAGATCCATTGATAGTCTGAGTATTAAACACTTTTGACTATTTTACAACACAACGTAGTGTGGAAACAAAAAATACCCTGAGATAATTACAGAGGTGAACTCGAGTGTAGTGTAGAAAGTAAGTTTGGGGACAGGGCTGAACCAGGGTTTAAGGTCTAGTGCGGAAAGGACCACGGAGACACACCTCACACAAACAGTAGGCCACTGTTAGAAGTGTGGCAAACAGCAGGTGGTGAGGTGGATGAAATAAGATGCCGGGAAATAGTCACACATGATTCTGTATGCACAAAGCACAGTCATAGGTAACTGAATGAAAGCAAACAGTTTGTTGATAGTTGACCATGCTGAGCACCAGCCAAACCAGGGGGAGACAGAGCATCCTTAGTTCCAGATTGTGAGCCGTAATACCTATCCAAAAGTGGAAAGCATAAAGAAGAGGACAGGTGCGAGAATAAGGCAGGAACATCAGGAACAGGAAGCATGAGAGACAATCTAGAATTTCTCATCTCTTGATCTCAAAATCCTTGTTTTTAATTTTGCTTTGCCCTTGGGCAAACCATGCTGTTTCCATGCCTCCTCACAGTAAATTTTCTCTATAAAAACGTACTAAGAATATATTATTCCTTCTATGGCCCAAAATATATTATATGTATTTATTTACTTGGTTTCCAGTGTGCCTTTCCCACTGTGACTCTTTCTCACTAAGAATCTTGAGCCATTTAGTTATAGTATGGCCCTATAATATATCTGTGAGTTCATTATCAAAAAGATGTGTCAGTGAAGGGTATTAGTGATTCGATTTTTTAAATGTTTCCCTGTGTTTTTCCAACCTCCCGTTTCTGACAAGGACACTTGAAGATATAGATGACTTATATGGAGCAACATGTCACCGAGTCCTCTGATTCATATTGTATGCCGTCCTCTGGGCTTACAAAAATATTTCATTTTTCATGGATCTTCACAATAAATACACTTCTCCCAAGGTAAATGACTGACCACTTCCGGCAAAACTTGCAGACTTCTCTAATCTCTGTGGTATTATTATGTACCAGCCTGTCTGGGAGATTTGTATTTCTTGTAATGTCACACATCGATAGAAGAAGAAGAAGAAGAAGAAGAAGAAGAAGAAGAAGAAGAAGAAGAAGAAGAAGAAGAAGAAGAAGAAGAAGAAGAAGAAGAAGAAGAAGAAGAAGAAGTTTTTATACACTGCTTTTCTCTACATTCTCCTGCCAACCTAGCAGTTCGAAAGCAAGAAATTGCAAGTAGATAAATAGGTACCACTTCAATAAGAAGGTAACAGTGTTCAATGCACCTCGGCATTTAGTCATGGTGGCCACATGACCACGGAGAAGTCTTTGGACAACGCTGACTCTTTGGCTTGGAAATGGAGATGAGCACCACCCCACAGAGTCGGATTCGAATAGCTTTCGAGCAAGGGAAACTTTTACCTTTACTTTCTCTACATTAAGGAGCCGTAAAGTGGCTTACAATCACCTTCCCTTCTCTCCCCACAACTGACACCTTATGAGGTAGGTGAGGCTGAGAGAGTTCAGAGAGAACTGTGACTGGCCCAAGGTCACCCAGCAGACTTCAGGTAGTGGAAGGGTGGGGAATCAAACCCGCCTCTCTAGATTAGAGTCTGCTGCTCTTCACCACTACACCACGCTGGCTCTCTGCCAGGTCAGGCTTCAAACAATGGTTATACCTCAAATCCTCTGTTTACTCCTGCATCTTCTCTCCCTCTTAGGTCTTAAGACTAAGAGAGGTACCATAAAGCTGCTCTGCCACCACCAGGGCTGGTGGCAGCAAACCCTCATGTGTGGCCCTTGTCAGGTCCCAGGGCTTCTGGCAGGGCCTACTGCCACTGACCACCTCCAAGATGGCCATTTCCCTGCCTGCTCACTTGTGAGTGCTTCACTACCCATGTGTCCAGCTGCACACACTGCAAAGTGCCACCAGGGAAAGGGCTACAGGCACCGCAGGTGGATTTGAGAATGGGCAGTGGGAGAGCTTGTGAGCAGGGCAAGGAGGGGGTGCACAGACAGGCAGAGGGACACATGGGTTAGTCAGTGAGAAGGGGGCCCCTGGGAACTCTCTGACCGCCCCCCGAAATCTAGAACTGGCCCTGGCCACCACACTGTCCCACCCTTTAACTGCCCCACCACGATCTTGAAGTCTACTTGGGTACACCAATATATAAGGTATGCAAAGTAACTACAGCAAATGCGCTTTGTATACCCTGCTTTTTTTTGCTTTGTGAAACTATTAAATAACAGGCCTTCCTCAGAAATGTTTCTGGCTCAACAAGCATCCAGATGGTAGCCAAAGCAAACCCATCAGTCTTGACATTAGGTACTTCACAAACTCGTATTGATTGCCCCTCGGGATACAAGCCGAACAGGCTTGTGGAACACCCTGAAAACAATTAGCCATGAGTGTGTGTCTTGGGAATCTCAGCATCTGCCTCCGGGTCTTAAGTGCCAATAATCAATTCCCCAAGCAGGGGTCATGTTTCAACCCCAATGTGCCCAACAGCTGACCATACCACGTTTGACTGTGATGACCAAGGGTGAGTCCATCATGCAGCCTGTTGAGTTCATGCTGAACTACTTGCAAGCCTGCCAGCCGGTTTCTATTTGTGTTTTTCTCCAGACTGTACATACATGAAAATCACCACTGATCCAAACAGACTGGCAGCCTAAAATGACTAAACGAACACCAAATGGTAGATTTTTCGTCTAAGCACAGCATTTATTTATTTATGAGTGATTTATATGATTTCTGACTGGTTTATCAGTCAGTTGAAACAGTGGTACAGTAAGGAGGAGCAGAACTTAATCAGACTAGAAGGCTGCATGTGCAAAAAGCCAGTTGTGCTGTAGTATTGTGCTGTTAGGAAGGAATGTATGGAAGCAACCAGCCGAACAGTGAAAGACGGGTCAATGAACAGATGAACAGTCTGTTAAAAAACTGGCTCCCTGTTTGCTCCTGGTGAACAAGACTTGAGCTGAATTGATGGGTGTTGGAGCATCCCTAGTCTGTTACAAGTCCATAAATACCAGATATTTTCTTCAGTTTTAGCTCTCTTCCCTCCTCATTTTCCCTCCTATCAAGAGTTCTTTCATTTTATATTCTTTCTCAGTCTTCTGGTGTACAGTGGCTTTGTTTATACTTGTGGGATTCTTTTGTGGGAGCATCCCTGCTGTTGGCTTATTTTTGGTATCATCACGCTGTGCTGTTCCTGCTGCTGCCAAGCAAGGAGCCCGGCTGAACATTAATACCAGTTTCTGATCATTGCAGTCACAGCAGAGTCCAATGCTATTTCCTCTTGCCACTTTTTAATTGCATTTGTAATTTCCTCAACTGTTTGGAGTTGGCCTCCTTGCCTAGTGCCACAAGGAATCTGTCAACACCTGTGTGATCTGAAGAATAAATTAAAAGATAGATTGCAGCATAGCAATCTCTCATTCTCCTTGTTAAAAATAAATTGCTAAGCCCCAGTGCAGGCAAGCATATTGGTAGGGACATGCTGTCTTCTTCAAGACTGTCCTCAAGACTGTGGGGCTTGATCACTCAAAACGGCCATCGTTTTCTGAACACGTTCCATCTTCCTGCTGGGGTAGGGACTGTTTTGGACCGGGTGGCTGGGGGTGGGGCTCTGCAACATTCTTGGCTGCTTCTTGCTCTGACTGAGGGCTGCTGGGAGCAGGGGGTGGGGCCTGTTGCATGTGCCCACCCCCTGGACTCTTTACTGCCGGAGCTTCGCTCCTGTGCGCTCCTGCAGGAAAGGACCCCTGTATATATAATTTGACTCATGCCTGCTGATTCAGCATCATGACAGGTGAGAGCAAAATGAGGCAAATGGACTTCTCAGGCCTCCCAGAGAAATGTGACATATGTCCTGTGTCCCCAGTCCCCCTTCTCAGTACTGGAAAGCTGCTTTAGCATTTCCCGCTGAGGGGTGAGTTTCCACCCACTGGCAAATGAAGTGTGTCAAAGTTAAAGCAAGATGTTTCAGAGCTACAAACAGAGAACCAAATCAGAGCTATTTGGGAGGAAGACCTCCAGTGAAGAGACCAAGGCAGAGAGGATTATTTAGAATCCTAAATCCTGGGACTGGGGGGCCGCAGAGCAAGACTTGATTTTGTATTTGATTTGTTTTACTTATTTTTGAGTTGTTTGTAGTCAGAATAAATAAGATCTTTTTTAAAAGCATGGAGAGCAACTTTGCGAAGAAGAGTGTAGCATCACTGCTGCTGATGTTGTTTACCTGGATTTCAGTAAAGCTTTATGACAGGGTTCCCCATGATGTTCTGATGGGTAAAGTAGAGGACTGTGGACTGGACTGCAGGACAGCTAGGTGGACTGGGAACTGGTTGGAGAACCGCACTCAGAGAGTAGTTGTCGATGGTATTTCATCTAAATGGAGGGAGGTGTCCAGTGGGG
>NW_015170439.1:13410-44828 GCF_001447785.1 Gekko japonicus
TTTCTTGCTTTCGAACTGCTAGGTTGGCAGGAGCTGGAACTAGAGACGGGAGCTCACTCCGTCATGCGGCACCCGGGTCTCGAACTGCTGAACTACCGACCTTCCACAGCCTGCAGTTCAGTGTCTTAACCACTTGAGCCACCGCAGCTCCTATACTAAACAGCATGATAAAAAGTAGAGACATCACCCTGCCAACAAAAGTCCGCATGGTCAAAGCAATGGTATTCCCAGTAGTCATGTATGACTGCCAGAGTTGGACTATAAGGAAGGCCGAGCGCCGAAGAATAGATTCTTTTGAACTATGGTGCTGGAGAAGACTCTTGAGAGTCCCTTGGACTGCAAGAAGATCAAATCAGTCAATCCTAAAAGAAATTAACCCCGACTGTTCCCTGGAAGGCCAGATAATGAAACTGAAGCTCAAATACTTTGGCCACCAAATGAGAAGGGAGCACTCACTGGAGGAGACCCTGATGCTGGGAAAGATTGAAGGTCAAAGAAGACGGGGACGGCAAAGGATGAGATGGTTAGACAGTGTCATGGATGCAACGAACATGAAATTGATCCAACTTCAGAGGACGGCGGAAAACAGGAGGGGCTGGCGAGATCTTGTCCATGGGGTCGCAAAGAGTCGGACTCGACTGTGCGACTGAACGACAAAAAGTAGAGCAGTTATGCAGCAAGAGTAGAACTCTGTGCACACTTCTGAATGAAACTTTGTTGGTTTTAAAGGTACCCCTGGACTCCGGCTTTGTCCTATTGCTTCAGACCAAACACGGTGACCCACCTGGATCTATCTTCATGGCTTAGAAAAGTGTGACTCTTCTTACAGTTGCCCTGTAAATCTGTTTTTTGCAAAGCAAGCTACATCAGTGGTAGTGACTTGGATTTGGCCTGAGAAAGCTTTTGGGGAGGGCAGGGATTTTGGAGCTCACAGAACCAGAAGACAAAGAGATCTGCGGCTGGTAGCCTCCACCTTTCAGGGGTGCTGCAGGGTGGGGGACAGTTGCTCCTGCTCTGTGCTTGCCTCTGCATACCTGTCAACAGGGGTCCTTTCGTAGAAAAAGAGGTGCAGGAGCATTACTCATTAGCATAACTTATTTGCATATGCCACACCCTCTGACATCACCGGAAGTGTGTCAGAAGGCAGCACCCACCACTCAGGCTCCACCGGACTGTTTTGGATTGCTAGCTATTGGGGGGGGGGGGCGTGCAGATCTGTCCTTGCAGGGGGGGGAGAGCTTGTCCCCGAATAAAACTTGGACTTAAAGGTGCCACTGGACTGTTTTGGACCGGGTGGCTGGGGGTGGGGCTCTGCAACATTCTTGGCTGCTTCTTGCTCTGACTGAGGGCTGCTGGGAGCAGGGGGTGGGGCTTGTCGCATGTGCCCGCCCCCTGGGCTCTTTACTGCCGGAGCTCCGCTCCTGTGCGCTCCTGCAGGAAAGGACCCCTCTCTCTCTGTGTGTGTGTGTGTATTTGACTCATGCCTGCTGATTCAGCATCATGACAGGTGAGAGCAAAATGAGGCAGATGGACTTCGCAGGCCTCCCAGAGAAATGTGACATAAGTCCTGTGTCCCCAGTCCCCCTTCTCAGCACTGGAAAGCTGCTTTAGCATTTCCCGCTGAGGGGTGAGTTTCCACCCACTGGCAAACGAAGTGTGTCTAAGTTAAAGCAAGATGTTTCAGAGCTACAAACAGAGAACCAAATCAGAGCTATTTGGGAGGAAGACCTCCAGTGAAGAGACCAAGGCAGAGAGGATTATTTAGAATCCTAAATCCTGGGACTGGGGGGCCGCAGAGCAAGACTTGATTTTGTATTTGATTTGTTTTACTTATTTTTGAGTTGTTTGTAGTCAGAATAAATAAGATCTTTTTTAAAAGCATGGAGAGCAACTTTGCGAAGAAGAGTGTAGCATCACTGCTGTTGATGTTGTTTACCTGGATTTCAGTAAAGCTTTATGACAGGGTTCCCCATGATGTTCTGATGGGTAAAGTAGAGGACTGTGGACTGGACTGCAGGACAGCTAGGTGGAGTTGGAGAACTGCACTCAAAGAGTAGTTGTCAGTGGTATTTCATCTAAATGGAGGGAGGTGTCCAGTGGGGTGCCACAGGGCTCGGTTCTGGGCCTGGTACTTTTCAATATTTTTTATAAATGATCTGGAGGAAGGTGTGGAGGGGCTACTCATTAAACGGGCAGATGGCACCAAATTGGGAGGAGGAGCAAACATACCAGGAGACAGAGATAGAATTCAACAAGATCTGAACACACTGAAAAAGTGGGTAGATGTGAACAAGATGCAATTTAGCAAGGATAAGTGCCGAGTTCTACATGTGAGTAACAAAAATGAGGAACACACATACTGGATGGGGGATATACTTTTGGTAGCAGTGTGTGTGAACAAGATTTTGGGGGACGGGTGGACTGTAAATTAAATATGAGCAGTCAGTGTGATACAGCGACAAAAAAGCCTAAGGCAATCTTGGGCTGTATCAACAGAGGCATAACATCCAAATCACAAGATCTCATAGTTCCACTGTACACTGCAAATGGTCAGGCCACACCTGGAGTATTGTGTGAGGTTCTGGAGGCCTCACTTCAAAAGGGATGTGGACAGAATGGAGCGAGTGCAGAGGAGGGCGATGAGGATGATCGGGGGCCTGGAGACCAAGTCCTATGAAGAAAGGCTGCGGACTTGGGAATGTTTGCTCTGAAGAAGAGGAAGTTGAGGGAGAACATGATTGCTCTCTTTAAATACTTGAAGGGCTGTCACTTAGAGTAGGTCAGGGAGCTGTTCCTGTTGGCAGCAGAGGAGAGGACTCGCAATAATGGGTTTAAATTAAGGGTGGGAAGATACCGGCTGGATATTAGGAAACCCTTTTTGACAGTCAGAGTCGTGCAACAGTGGAATCAGCTGCTGACGGAAGTGGTGAGTTCCCCCTCCCTGGCAGTCTTTAAGCAGCAGCTGGACAAACACTAGGCTGATCCTGCGACGAGCAGGAAGCTGGACTAGGTGGCCTGTATGGCCCCTTCCAACTCTGTGATTCTATAATTCTTGGCAACCTACAGTGGAATGGGTGGCTGTTAATGGATCAAGGAGGTCACACCGTCCTGTTTCTTCTAGAAGATGCTGGATCAGTAGGAGTAACCTGTCGTCTGAAGAAATATAAACATTTGTTGGGGAGACCTTGACTATCACCCAGTCCCCTTCTCTATTATGACTCTGATCTCACATGGCAACTCCCATTATTCCCAGCATGATCTTTTTGGGTGGTCAATAGCCACATCTTTCCCTTCAGCGGAAAAGCCATTCTATTCCTATCATTTCATGGTTACTGGAAAATGTACATCTTCGTCACAACACGTTCCTTCATATGGATAAGGATTTCCCATTCTGGAATTGAAATTTCCGACCTCACTCCATCAGAACAAGTATACAAAGGAGTCACGCAGCATGACTGGTACAGGTCTTGCCACAAGTCATCGCCCAGGATGCCCGTTCATCCTTCTAGTTGAAGTGTCTCAAAATCTCAGGGGGGGCTGAACCAGTGCCTTGATGTGTGCATGAGACAGACTGAAGTGGGGAAATATGCATTAGCTATCAGGAAAAAGGAAATGCTGCTTTGAAGAGGACATCACCTCCCTGTTTTCCTAGAAATCCACTTCTTTTAACTAAATGTTCCACAGTCAACAAACCAACTAGCAGAGGGGTGGGTGAGGTGAGCTCCTGAGTGCATAGAAGAGATTAGGGCCCAATCTGCATCTAGCATTTGCTCCGCTGTTATACCAAACCCACACTGGAACAGAAATTCCTGTCTACATTGCATGCCACTTTCACTTTGATTGAGTGCCGCATTTTATGGCAGTGTCCAGCCTATATGCTGGCTTTCACTTTGTTTGATCTCTGGTTTTATGGTGGCTGTCTGCAGAGATTTATGGCCGTTTTATGGCCATTCGGGTGACTCTGCAAGTTGGTATGGTGTTGGCCCGGTGTACTTGAATGTGGTTTTGAACCACATCTTTTTCTGTTCCAGCGTGGGTTTGGTAAAAACAACTGAGCAAATGCTAAATGCAGATTGGGCCTAGGAATATAATTGATAATGAGGAAGCAGAAAACAGGGCGATTCACAGATGGGAAAAACTAAATTGAAACAAGAGATTTTCATGCTGAAACAAGAGGCACTGTGAAATCCCTAGGAGAAATGGAGAGCTACAAGGGAACTGAGCTTTCTTCAAAGGAGAGATTTGTTTGTCAGCTGGAAATGACTGATGGGGAATCTTAAAGAGTTAAGATTAGTGGTAGCTGAGATGAGAACAGAAAAGCTTGCTGCAGTGTTTCTTCTGGGTTTTGTCTGCAAGCAAAGTAGACCTGCGGTTGGTGTGAATTAGGCTGCATGGTTATGGTCTTCATGTGGATAACCGTAGTAAGTCAAAGCATAGCTCTTCAGCTGGAATCCATGAGTCAGTGAAGTACTTAATTCTGAAAGGATTGTGAAATATAACAAATGGTATAGGAGTATCCATTGTAGAAGAAGTCAGGAGTGGGACAATTTTTTACAATTTCTTTGTTTCGAATGTTGCTAGGCTTGGCCCTGGTTTTGATGCTGCTTTGCCTCCTTTTATGAGAAGTATTTTTTTCACACAATAATTCACTTCAGAGTTTAAAAGCCCTTTGAGTTTAGCAATTAACAACTGAAAATTAAAGAGCATTCTGAATCCAAAACCAGTGTTGCCTCCTGGTCTTTGACCAAATGAATCAGTTGCCAAATATATGGGTAGGAGTTTCTCAGAAAATACAGGGTTTCTCAATGTTACGCCTTCGCTTAAGCCATTATTTCTGTTTAGTTTATGGCATTTCTCTGTTTTTAGGCTGCTCGCTGTGGTGAATTTAAGACAGGATATAAAACGGGTTTTTCCATTACACTATATTTTAAAAGAGCTATATCAATCTCCTAAACAAACCCGAGAAGGTATAACTCTTCAAGCAATGCGTAGCCAAGAAAGCTACTATCTTACCAAGTCCAGTCAATATAAATGGATAGAAATACTCAGAACAACAATTCAGAATACTTGGAAGTAGCCAAGGCAATGAAATCCACAGATTTACGAGGAGCAACATGAAACACCTGGCTCTTTGTAAGATCAGCAAGTCTTTGCCAGAATGTGACTGAAGATGTTTTGCCACTTTTAACGCAGCCTCCAACCCCCTGTAGTTATTCATGATCAATGCCAGTTGAAAGCAAAGAGACTTTCATTTAATGACCCTCAAATTGTGACTAACTTGAGGGTTTAACCAACATACTGGAAAACCTAATTCAAGAGGATTTTTTAAAATGCCTCTTAGCTGCTATATATTACTATGAAAGGTCAACTAGGGCCCCTGCAACACGGGGGGGAATAGCACGGGCAAAGTGCGGCTTTCTAAAGCCGCACCAAAAGAGAGACGCGGCGGCGGGATCACATAGATCCCCTGAGCCGCCACGCACTTCCATCAGATGCCGGGGGGGGAGCCACTGAAGAAAGAGCGTGACAGCTGAACTGCGCATGTGTGCACATGTGCAGTTTGGCGGGGAGCCTGGATTGATCCGGACGACGGGCGCGGCGGCGATCCCACAGCCGCGCTTGCAGCGGTGCTTCAGACAAGTCCTCCTCTGTAGGAGGTTCTTTTTTGCAGTGGGTTTTCCAGGTTTATGAATGGATTGGGGATGGGTGTGTGCCGCTTCCCAGATGTTGCGGTGAGATCACGTCTGTTTGCTGCACCCCCGATCTGTCCCTCTCCCGGGCCAAAGTCTCCCATGTGACCGGGGCCCTAGTTATCACATTATTTTTGCCCCCCTTAAGGCTGCCAGCTTTCCAGGTGCTGACTAGAGACCCCCTGGGATTACAACTGATCTCCAGGCGAGAGGGATCATTATACCCCATTGAAGTCCCTCCCCAACCCCACCCTCTTCAGGCTTCACCTCCTAAATCTCCAGGTGTTTCCCAGCCTGCAGCTGGCAACCCTGGTCCCAATGGAGGCAGACATGTGCTGACATCTAACAACCTCTCTATATAATAATTCTGTTTTGGTCGTGGACTCTCCTGAACATTCCACATGCTCCCAAATCAGTTGGCTCCCTGATCTGTCATTCAGAAGCTGTCCCTATCCACTGGCTGCATTGCCTGAGTCTCGCCTCCAATATTCTAAACAGTTTGCTGTTCCTCTCCCCCCAATAGCCAGTCGGAACACAGAGGTCATTTGCATATGCAGCCTGATTGGCCTTTGCCTCTAACATTCTAAACAGTTTGCTGTTGCTGTTGGGGGTCATTCAATGTGTTCTGAGGTAAAATATATATCCCAATTTCCCCTTAAATGGTCACTGGAGTTGCCAAAATACATATCCCAATATTCCCTTAAATAGTCACTGGAGTTGCCAATCTCCCTGTGGGGCCTGGAAATCTCCCAGAAATCACCATGTTCCCCAGCCACAGCTCATCATTTCCCCTACAGAAAAGTTCCCAGCTATTACAATGGCTGCTTTGGTAAGTGGACTCTGTGGCATTATACCCTGCTGAAGTCCCTCCATACTCCAAACCCTGTCCTCCCTCCCCTTAGTATTGCCAGCCTCCAGGCAGCACCTGGAGATCTTCAAGATCAGTTCTCCTGGAGAAAATGGCTGCTTACGCATGGAAGCTCTTGTGGTAAGTTGGGCTCCTCAGATCAGCCCTCTCCAAGGCAGTTTCATTGACATCAGCAGAACCATTCAGCATCAAGCAGGTTGTGGACTACAGTCAACGTACGTTTGTTAAGTGCTGTCAAGCTTCAACCAAATTATGGCAACCCTGGAAAGGGGCTTTCAAGGCTAGTGAGAAGAAGAGGCGGTTTGCCATTGCCGTAGGTCTGCAGAGTCTCCTCATCCAAGTACCAGCCCTGCTTAGCATATGAGACCTGGTGAGACCGGGCTGTACCACATCATTCCACATCCCATAGTAAGTGTATTCATTTATTACGCAGAAGGCTTTGAGTGGTAGAGACTAGGGAGGGTTCTAAAAATAAGAGTTTCAGTCTTACTCACGGCTGATCATAAGAACATAAGAGACGCCAATGTTGGATCAGGCCAAAGGCCCATCCAGCCCAACACTCTGTATCACACAGTGGCCAGAAATACCAGTGCCATCAGGAGGTCACCAGTGGGGCCAGGACATTAGAAGCCCTCCCACTGTTGACCCCCCCCCAAGCACCAAGAAGACAGAGCATCACTTGCCCCAGAGCCCCTAGCTATACCTTGTGGCGAATAGCCACTGATGGACCTCTGCTCCATATGCTTATCTAATTCCCTTTTGAAGCCTCCAATATTCTAAATCAATGGTGAGACCTCATTTGGAATACTGTGTGCAGTTCTGGGCACCACACCTTAAAAAGGATATTATAGCTTTGGAAAAAGTGCAGAAAAGGGCAACTCGAATGATTCTCTTGTGGTAAGAAGCAAGCCAGGTTCAAGTGGAGTAAACAGAGTCATGTTGGCAGTGCCACCTTATCTGCTGGGATTGGATATGGGACTTAGAAATGACTACAAGGGTAAGCCAACACCCTCCACACCATCGCCGCCACCATCTGGGCCTGAGCTGAGTGGACCCTGAAGCCCTGCCGCACCACGGGAGGTTTTTGGCTTAGCATCCCTCCAGGGACAGTGTCCTACTGATAAGTTCTTTAACCAGTCCACCCTGCCCCTTCCATGCACTGAATCTTCAAATGTTTGTTGGGGGTGGGGGGAATGCACACTGCTGTGGTGGTTTCCATGTCAGAAAAGGTTCCTTGGAGTCATGCATGCGAAATTTGCATGGCAAATGTAGCCTTTTGCAATAGATCTTATTATGGGGGGTAGGGCTGTAGGTAAAGTTGTTCCATGTATACGCTTTCTCACCCCGCGTGGCAAGGGACCCTCCCTGGTGGTTGAAGAGAAGCCCAAGGAGCCAGAAGAGACTCAGCTGAAGCAGTAAGCGTGGGGAGAGGCCTTGAGACACCTGGTTTGGAAGGCCCTGCTCATGTGACCCAATTACTCCCCATCCACCCACCCACCCAAGGCTAGGCTGCTGTGCAGCATCACAGACTGCGGTTGTCATTAAAAGGAAGTGCCCCCCCCAAGTGGAAAGAAGATTCTCACTAGCAATTGTGACCCAATGCCTCTACTGCTCTTTTTCTATCTGTGAAAAACTGTTTGACATCCTAGCTTACTGGCTATTAAATTCTGTTTAGTTTTGCAGCCAATGGTCGAAGAACCTGGATTTTTTTTAAAAAATGTTTGGCTGTCTGTGGTTAAAAAACCCAAAAAAAAAGTATACGCTTTCTCAAAGGCAAACACTCTATAAAAGAATCCCTTTTGCATTTTTCCAAACTCCCTGTTCTCACCTTGATCCCTGTTAATTGCCAGATTCATGCGGTGACCAGTACAATGTCATTCATATGACGAGAAGGAAATATTATACAAATCTGGAACTTCTAAAATGGATTACAACCAGTAGTTAAATTCAGGGGGGTTGTTGTGTTGGTCTGAAGCAGCACAACAAAGTTTGAGTCCAGTGGCGCCGCTAAGACCGACAAAGATTTCTTCTGGGTATAAACTTCCATGTACACCGAAGAATATCTGAAGACATGTGCATGCACACAAAAGGTTATACCCAGGATAAAACTGTAGTGTATTCAAAGCTGCCTTGAATGCATAACATATTGTGAAACATCTAATTGGAATGTGATGTAAAGCTTCGTCCTGGGCTAGGATCCAAATCCATCCATTAGTATTGCTAGCCCAGGAAGTAATAACCCAATCACTTCAAGCAAGCTCCCTGAGCAGGAACTAATGTGATTGGACCTTATCTCTGCAACCTCATAGGTTGATAATTGTACAGTGGGTGTGGCTACATTAGCCGGGAGAGTTTAAAAGCAGGACAGCTGCAATGTAAAGGCTGTTCTGGCTATCAGATGTTGATCCGTGTTGGAGTTGTGTTCGAGTTGAAGAATAAAGTTGTGTTCTTGCTGAATCACTCTCCGACTGCTTTGTTAAGCGAGCGACTTAACAAAAACTTTGTTGGTCTTAAAGGTATCATTTGTTCAACCAGTAGTTAAGTTCTTCTGGCTTTCAATGTATGGAAATCTTTTGAAAGTCCAGCCTTTTTGCACCTTTTCTTGTAAATATGATATAGTATTACTTCAAAGAATACAAACATATGTTCATATATTTGTTTTTTAGTCTGTTTGCTTATCACCCACACTGCCTCCTCAACAGAGCATGAGGGATGGTTCACAATACACACAACATACCATTCAAACTTAAAAACAGATGATAAAACCAACAAATACAAATAACTACAATAAAGCAAATTCTAATTTAAAAAATCAACTGGTCATCAGCTCTGGAACAAATCTAGACAACCAGCTGGCTCACCCATTCTGTTGGTTAATTAAATGCTGCACAAAACAAGGAAGTCTTGCATGCCCTACAGAAATTTAATTGATACCACAGGGCACAAACCTCCTGTTAGTCTGTTTGTTTATCACCCACACTGTCTCCTCAACAGAGCATGTGGGATGGTTCACAATACACACAACATAGCATTCAAACTTAAAAACAGATGATAAAAACAACAAATACAAATAACTACAATAAAAGCAAATTCTAATTTTAAAAAATCAACTGGTCATCAGCTCTAGAACAAATCTAGGCAGCCAGCTGGCTCACCCATTCTGTTGGTTAATTAAATGCTGCACAAAACAAGGAAGTCTTGCATGCCCTACAGAAACTTAATTGATACCACAGGGCACAAACCTCCTCGGGAAGCTGGTTCCAGAGAGCAGGGGCAGCCACCAAGAAGGCCCTTGCCCAAGTGGATGACAAACAGGCTGTTAATTGACTAGGCAGTAGGCCCCATGATGAAGACTGAAGGGGTCAAGAGGGTCATATTGGGAGAGGCAGTCGTGAAGGTATCAGGGTCCCAGACCATCTAGAGCTTTATAGGTCCAAACCAATGCCTTGAATTGACCCTGAAAACTAACTGGGAGTCAGTGCAGCAGCCTCAAGATTGGAGTTATGAGCTGAACAGGAAGACCTGGCCAGTAGTCGAGGCACTGCTGTTACCCAAAGAGGCAGCCTCCTACTTAATTGGGGGAATTCGCTTAAGGAGACAGAGTGAGAGGGGGGTAACGGGGATCTCCATCGGTGTGTACCAGAAATTTTCCCCTTTGAGAAAAATCTCCGATAAGCCAGGCAGATGTCCAATGAGAAAGGCTTTTTATTAAAAGATAAATAAAAGGGCAAAACATATCGACTTAAAACACGCAAGCTAGCTAAGAGAAAAACAGGGAGGAGAAGGAACAGTTGAGGGGGAAAGGGCTCTAATTACCAGATCTTGTAGAGGTCCATGGAAGCAGCAGCAAAATGGCCCACATTTCCTGGGGAGAAGAATCATAGAATTACAGAGCTGGGAGGCCATCTAGCCCAACCCCCTGCTCAATGCAGGGTCAGAGAAGAGAAGAAACCCACAAAGTGGGGGTGCATGCTGTTGGTACCAGGAACACACATACACTGTACTGGTGGCTATGTGTTCTTGATATAAGGCAAAATGCTCCTTGGGGCAAGCTGACATATTTGCCTGAAAAACAATAACTTGATGGGCTTTTCTGAGATGGACACTGATTTGGGAGAGGCTTGATGACCCTGCAAGTACCAGACAGAAGAACTAATGAGTTTGGTAAGCAGAACTGAGCATTGGTTAATTTGTCACTTGATTAAGGTAAGTGTAAGCAGAGGAAGTCAGGTGGGACGCTGATGGGATTAGTCCAGGTGAGTCGATAGGTTCTTGGGAGACCCGTTGTCCTAAATTATGCATCTCTCCAGGGTGTGGAGGAGTTTGTTAGCTGGCCAGCCGCTCGTACCCACACTTCTAAACTACATGTCCAGGCTGGTCTCTATTTTGTGTCATTTTGGGCCAGGTAGTGTATTGCACATGATATTGGAGATGATATATTAGGAAGGGTGTTTATGGTTATGCTAGCTATAAACTGCCCTTCAGCAAGAGGAAGATCTGGCTGCTACTCACTGCATCCTGGACCAATTTCCGTTTCTGAAGTGTCTTCAAAAATAGCCCTATGTAGAGCATGTTACAGTAGTCTAATTTGGAGGTGACCGTCATGAGGATCACAGTGACAAATAGGGAGCCAGTGGGTGGGCTCGAGCATGCTGAAGATTTGCACCTCAATGCAGACCTCAGATATAATGCAGACCTTAATGCAGAGCTTTAACAGATATAAAGGTGCAGAGGCAAAATCCGTGCATGAGAATACATGCTCAGTGAGTACGCCACAGATGGCATCTGGATATTTCTTATTTAAGGTGCAACAGCAGATCTTTATACTATCGGTATCTCTCTGACAAGATGGAGGGTGCAGACTGCGATGGCTGTTCATTGATGTTGCCTTTGTTAGCTGGCCAGCCGCTCTTACCCACACTTCTAAACTACATGTCCAGGCTTGTCTCTATTTTGTGTCAGTTTGGGCCAGGTAGTGTATTGCACATGATACTGGAGATGATATATTTGGAAGGGTGTTTATGGTTATGCTAGCTATAAACTGCCCCTCAGCAAGAGGAGGATCTGGCTGCTACTCACTGCATCCTGGACCAATTTCCGTTTCTGAAGTGTCTTCAAAAATAGCCCTATGTAGAGCATGTTACAGTAGTCTAATTTGGAGGTGACCGTCATGAGGATCACAGTGACAAATAGGGAGCCAATGGGTGGGCTCGAGCGTGCTGAAGATTTGCACCTCAATGCAGACCTCAGATATAATGCAGACCTTAATGCAGACTTTTAACAGATATAAAGGTGCAGAGGCAAAATCCGTGCATGAGAATACATGCTCAGTGAGTACGCCACAGATGGCATCTGGATATTTCTTATTTAAGGTGCAACAGCAGATCTTTATACTATCGGTATCTCTCCGACAAGATGGAGGGTGCAGACTGCGATGGCTGTTCATTGATGTTGCCTGGGCTCCTGTTTGTCTGGGGGAAGTAATGAAATAAACAAACACAAAGGGGCAGGGGACTTCAATATTAGATCAACTTGAAGCTCTGTGTCATTTATACATAATGCTAATTAAAAAGCTGCAGTTCGTTATGCTAATGATGACATGACTCTGGGGAGAAAACAGATTAATCATTCAGTGGTTATTTCCACAGCGCAGTAAACGGGATGCTTCCTCTCTTTCCTGTGTCTGTCACAGTCGTTATCTTCATTCTGCACACTAATTATTTAATGCATGCTGAACTCTTAACTTCACACTCATCGAAACCAGGGCTCATTCCCTTTCAGCATAGCAGCCTGTGGCTCGTGCTGGCGTGAGACGGTTTGGAATCCCATGAGGGAGAGGCACAGAGTCTGGTGTTTGTGTGGCAGGAGAGCGAAGGGCCCAAGATGCATTGAGATGCCAAAACTCCCAAAGGTAAATGTTGAGCCTGTTATTGTACAATTGTGCACTTGGGTGAATCGTGATTACACATCTGCTATCATGGTTAGGGCTCTTTAGCTTGGAGAAACGACGACTGAGGGGTGACATGACTGAGGTTTATAAGATCATGCATGGGAAAGAGCAGGTAGAGAAAGAGGTACTTTTCTCCCTTTCTCACAATACAAGAACTCCTTGTGGGCACTCCATGAAACTGCAGAGCGGTCGGGTTAGAACGGATAAAAGGAAGTACTTCTTCACCCAAAGAGTGATTAACACTTGGAATTCACTGCCACAGGAAGTGGTGGCGGCTACAAGCATGGATGGCTTCAAAAGGGAATTAGATAAGCATATGGAGCAGAGGTCAATCAGTGGCTATTAGCCACAAGATATAGATAGGGACTCTGGGGCAAGGGATGCTCTGTCTTCTTGGTGCTTGGGGGGAGTCAACAGTGGGAGGGCTTCTAATGTCCTGGCCCCACTGCTGGACCTCCTGAAGGCACCTGGTATTTCTGGCCACTGTGTGATACAGAGTGTTGGACTGGATGGGCCTTTGGCCTGATCCAACATTGGCGTCTCTTATGTTCTTATGTTCTTATGGTTATCTGTTTATTTAAAATATTCATTAGCTGCCTTCCTACCTCACAGGAACTTAAGGCAGCTTACATAAAGGGAAATAAAACGCAATAAAAATAAAAATAAAATAAAATACATAGTTTAGACTTAATGGGTTGCATCCTACCCTACGGCTATTCAGCCGTCTCCTTTTCTTTGCTTCATGTGTGCTTTTCTTTTCCACATGTTGTGCTCCCTCTAGTGGTCAATGTGATATCACTTCACTGTATGTCCAGAATATCTCCCTGCAGATTTAAACTGCAGGTTTTTTTATGCCAGACACAGAGCGATGAAATATCAAATCGATCACCAGAGGGAGCAAAACCTGTGCAGAAAGGGGGGGGGGAACCCTGAAGCAACAGGGAGACACAAGTGATGAGAATGAGAATGCAAAAGAGCCCTTAGGGTGGAGGGGCCTCCTTCAGCCTAAGGAGGCTCCCTTCAGCTTCAATGGCTGTTCCTCGTCCAACTGCTCCATAGGCTGGAGGAAGATGTCCAGCTTTGCTTAGTGGCATGGTAGGATACTAGTCATTATGCTGAAGGTTTACATATTAAAGCTAAGAGGTCCTCAGTTCAGCTCCTAGTGTTAAAATTAAGAATCACTTTGCCTAACTGATGGTTCTCGTTTTGTTATTTGTTTGTTTTAAATTATAAGTAAATTTGAGATGTCTTCCTCATACAAGCCAGATGGGCAATTGTTTCAATCTATCCCTGTTGACAATGCACCATGTCCTTTGCCCAGTGCTTTTCTGGAAGATTTGCAAAGATGTGGCAAGTCAAAGATGTGCTGAAATGACCATGTGGATGATGTAGACCATGAGGAAGCAACCTGGGTTGATTTGACATATCAAAATATGGCTGTTTGAATAGGCACTGAGAACATAATCTATATGAATCCTCTAATGCAGGTATGTCCAACAGGTAGATCACAATCTACCAGTAGATCGCAGAGGGGTCAGAGGTAGATCACCAGCCCCACTTGGTCTCCTGATTTGCAGTTCTTTCTGGATCTTCGTCTCTCTGTTTTGTTTTTGCTTATTTTGCTTACCAGTAAATGACAGAAGGTGCATTATAAATGGGGGGGCGGTGGAACCCAACTTTAGTGGGTTAAAATCTAATCTGAAACTTTATTTTCATGGCGGTAGATCAACGGCACTTTGGGCTGGAAAAAGTAGATCACTACCTGTTCGAAGTTGGACATGCCTGCTCTAATGGAATGAAGCACAGCCTGAATGTAGGGAGTAATATCATCTCGAAAGGGAAACTGCTGAATTACAAGTTATTACAAGGAACAAAAACCTCCCCAGGACTCAACAGGGATATTGGTTTTTTATACTAACTCATTCAGTCCTAACATATGTATTCTCAACAAGAAGGACTATAAATCCTCTGTATTTTAGTGTTCTTCTTTTTCAGAATAGTATATTAGAACACTGAATGTAATGCCAGGAATATTGGGATGTTTTGCTGACATGACACCCCCCACCCACCTCAAAAAGTGCTGTTGAGTCATCTTCAGGCCTGGGAGGACAGAATGGAGATTCTCGGTTTGCTTCCCACAATTAGGAAAGACACCTTTGGACACTTACCTGCTATTCGGACATATTTATTGCTTTATAGCTGTTGACCTTATAACCTTAGCTTCTTCTTTTGGAATTTGCATATCTTAAACATCATCATGTGACATGTAAATTTCCCTGTCTAGAAGTTTGAACCTGACACACCATTCCAATGTATCTGGAAAAGTGTGCTGGGCACACAAATGCTCGTACCTCGAATAAACCTTGGTTGGTCTTTGACTGGGCTCTAATTTTGTATTACTGCTTCAGACCAACATGGCTGCCCACCTGGATCTACCATCTCGAACGTTTATATACTTATTTTCCCAAAGCTATTCTTTTCCCCACTTCACATTTCTTATACTTTCATGGCCCCATTTCTTCCTTTAAAAACTGAGCCCTTACCTATGACTCTTCCCCCACAACACTTGTTTCTGCCTGACTCATCTAACCCCCCCCCACTGACTCGTATTTAGAATCATCGAATCATGGAGTTGGAAGGGACTTCCAGGGTCACCTAGTCCAACCCAGTGTTCCCTCTAAGCTGATTTAGCGTGAGCTAGCTCACAGCTTTTTATCCTCCAGCTCACAAACTTTTATCTTAGCTCAGGAAGGATAGCTCCAGAGCAAACTAATTGATGCAGTAGCCAGATCGCTCGCTTACAAGTTTAATGCCAGGAGCTCACAAAGTAGGTGTGACGACCCCTTAACTGGGGAGGTCTGGTTTTACTTTAAAAGTGTTCTTTATGTTTTGTTCAACTGGGTATACGGCTGCCACCAGGAAATTTAAGGCTTTCCAAACCTTTTACTATAATATTTTTATCACTGGGTAGGTAGGTCGAGGGTTTAGGCTTTCATGAGGGTCTATGTGTTTCTTGAGAAATTATTTCTTTCAGAGCTGGCAGACTTAAATAAAAGAAGATTTATTGAAATCGTAAATAACAGGATAGGACTCTGTATCTAGGAATGGGTAAATACTGAACAAGTGCTTTGGGTATTTCACACACTTTTCTCTCCACTGTCAGGGATCTTGGCATGTAACTTTGTAACACTAATTCAAGGTCATGTAAGTTCACTGTTTCTCCAGTCTGTCACTCAGACATTCATATAACTTTTCTTCTTCTCTGAACAACATCAACAGACAGCTTAACTGTTTTCACACAGAACAGCTTCTCACTTCTTTCATACACAGAGCTTAACTGAACTATTGTTTCTCTCACAGAACTCAGAATTTAACTAACTCCCTAACTGTCTTTATCAACTCTCCCTCTTCAACTGTCACTCTTGACTGACATACCCGTTCATCCACTAATTTTTACTTCCCAAACCCTTTCTGCCAATCACCAATCACACTACTTGCCTGTTTCAACCACCCTAGACTATCTCTCACCTCCGTGCAACCAAAATTTTAAACACACACACACACAAATAAACATGAAATCATTACAGTAGGATTTTTGCTCACAAGACTCCACAGCTTAGATGGAACATTGGTCCAACCCCCTGCACAATTCAGGACATTCACAAATACCCCACACCCCCAGTGAGCCTTCTTCCGTGCCCAGAAGATGACAAAAAAACCCTCCAGGATCCCTGGCCAAATTGGCCTTAAAAAGAAAAAAGACCCTTTCATTCAAGTGCTGAGGGACGTTATGATCAAGCAGTTAGACTGTAACTCAAGCAGAGTGATTTCGTGGATCTTTCAGCAAAGAGAAACGGTAGCTCTTCTCACACGTAACATTTCTAGCACTCTAAGCTAGCACACTGTGAGAGAGCATATTATGCGTGATCATCGTAATCGTCGTACATTGGATTGCCTTCAGCATGGCCAGGCAGATGCCCTACCATTGAGCCCTGGCTCCCACAGCCATGCCCCTGTGACTCGACATGTGTCGACAAATGTAGTTATGCCCAAAGTGGAGCCAGAGACACTGTTGAGAGACCATCCCATGTTAACACCCTTCTAAGTCCACAGGTTTAGAAAGGCGTCACTCTGTTTAGGATTGCTCCTATCTAAGCCATTCAAAACAATGGGCTTAGACTGGAATAACTGTGCATAGGATTGCACTGCATATGACCAACCTCTCTCATACACTTTGTTACAGTTAGAACATAAGAACATAAGAGATGCCAATGTTGGATCAGACCAAAGGCCCATCCAGTCCAACACTTTGTATCACACAGTGGCCAGAAATACCAGTGCCATCAGGAGGTCCACCAGTGGGGCCAGGACATTAGAAGCCCCCCCCACTGTTGACCCCCCCAAGCACCAAGATGACAGAGCATCACTTACCCCAGAGCCCCTATCTATACCTTGTGGCTAATAGCCACTGATGGACCTCTGCTCCAGATGCTTATCTATGTTTGAAAGCAAAAAAGTTTTCAGTCAGTATTGCACCAGCCAGACTGCCTGAAGGCTACAGTAACTTTGGTGGTTATTCATTGCCCTATGTCAGCAAGCTGCCAATGTTTTGTTTTATTTCTGTATATGTGTGTGTGCTTGCCTCTTTCACTGTAGAATCGTAGATGCGCATGTCTATGTAGCTCGCTGTAACAATTTTATCTCTCAAGGCCACAGATGGAGCTTGTAAAAAAAGCTCTCACTGAACACCGTGAGAATAAGATAACATGAGAGGCTTGGGACCGTTAGTTCTCAGGCCTAAAGGCGCACGCGGGAAAACCCCGCAGATCAAAGCCGCGTGCGGGAACCCCCGCAATTGGCCCGTAGGAGTTTGAATGTTTATTATATGCTTTGCCATTGCTTGTACCCCTCATTCTGAACAGTGATCCTGTTATGCACCTTCAGCTCTAATAAAGTTACCTTTTCTTCAAAAGCGTGCTTATTACGATGCAAGGAGGAGTCTGACACCCATGAACGCAGGCATAAATCTGCTTTCCCACGACTATCATTTCCAAAACCTCGTAATTATAAATATCCTTACTCCCCCACCCATGTTGAAGGATATAAATACTATGGGATTCCTTCAATTTGATATGTTCCATCGATCTACATGAGTGATTTCTGTGGGTTTTTTTAAAAAAAAATGCTGGAAAATGAGAAGAAAGCAAAAAAAGCACTATTAACAGTGCCATGTGCCAGTTAGTCTGTTGCATGGGAGACCCATCTTGGTGTCTGTAAGCAGCAATTTAATACATGAAGAATGGTGCACTAGTTGTCTTTAGATTTAACGTGTTAATTGTAATGGGGGGGGAGTCTAAAAGTGACGTGTCAGAGGTTGTTGAGGAGAATCAGAGATTTCTGATGGAATTCGAGCTATGGTTATTCAATCAGCTAGATTTAAAAAAAAAAAGCTTTCTTTTTTAATGTGTCGCATGTTTGCTTTGTGGTTTTCACTTTCAGAGATGCTCGCCAATATATGCTCATACACCTGCTCATGTATTTACCTCATGCCCGGATTCCCAATTTCAGCCTTGGGAAAGGTGCCAACGGTCGAGAAGTAAAGTATCATTGTCTCTTTTTTTCTGAGCTGGGAATAGATTACTCTGGGACAGCAATTGCTTCGCAAGCCTGCCAGTGTGATATCCATTGGCAGGCGCTGAGAAGCTGCCTTGAAAGTAAGGCTGCTTCATCCTGCAGCCCACAAATATGATTGTCCCCCAGTGACATTTGGCAAATGAAAACCAGTGCTCTTAAAAATATCTGATATCCAGGGCTATTTTTGGGCAGGAACGCAGGAACGGAGTTCCGGATGGCTCCTGAGTTGGCCACACCCAGCAGGAACTCATTAGCATAATAGGCCACACCCAATAGCAGAAACTCATTAGGATTGGCTACATTAGGGGTGTGTGGCCTAACATGCAAAGGAGTTCCTGCTACAAAAAAAGCCCTGGGTTTTGACAACAAACAAGGTAAACAGAATAAGAAGGGAAAGGTGGGTGTGGCTGGATGACCACACTTCTGGTAACATGTGGGGTGTGGCCTAATGTGCTAATGAGTGGTGCTGTCAGGGTATGGCCTAATATGCTAATGAGTTTTGCTGTTGAGTGTGGTCTGTTATGCTAATGAGTTCCTGCTGGGCTTTTTCTACAAAAAGAGCCCTGCGTGATATCCATGGCCTGTTTGGCCAGCGAAAGTTCCCAGGCCAAAATGAAGAAGCCTTTTGGTAGACATTCTGGAAAGTTGTTACCCATCAGAATACTGGGAGAGATTCAGGATGAGGTTTTTTAAAAAATATATTCATTGATACATTTGCCAATTCTTTCCATTTTGGATTTTTGGGTTTATAGAGTTGTTTGCATTCTCGTTTGCATATACATTTACATGGTATGTATCGATGCACTGTATGCCATTTATCCATAGAAGGCTATTTCTAATGTTCAATTTTTTGGTGCACTCATGTGTAATGAGAGTGTGCATTACTCACAATCCTTGTGATACACATGGGCCCCTTTGTAATCCATTTTGGTAGATGGTTGCTAACGGATTTCTTGTGTCATTTCGGACACAACCGTTTTAGCCACCAGCTACAACTGGGTTTTATTTACCTTTTCATACAAAGCTGCTTGCATCCAGTTTTCACCTCTTCTTTGCATTTCTGAATTGCTGTGGCATGGATGATTTCGACCTCGAAGAAACAAAAGGGGCGGAGGGGAAAGCGGCAGTGTTTAAAATGACCACAGCACTTCAGAGACAGGTCATTAACAGAATGAAATTCACTGTACAAAACCTCTGTCCCTGTATTGCTTTACTTGGAATTCAGCCAACAACTGATAACGTCCAGTTTAGAACAGGAATGCGGAAGGGGCCAGACTCTCCATTTTCTGTGGATAGGACGATGTGCATTTTGTCCCATGCTTGCATACCTCTGATATGGATTAATGTGTTCTCTCAAAAAATCCAGTGCTCTGTTTGCACATCACCAATTTGTTGTTATTCAGTCGCACAGTCGAGTCTGACTCTTCGCGACCCCATGGACCAGATCACGCCAGGCCCTCCTGTCCTCCGCTGTCCTCTGAAGCTTGCTCAATTTCATGTTCGTTGCATCGATGACACTGTCTAACCATCTCATCCTTTGCCGTCCCCTTCTTCTTTGACCTTCAGTCTTTCCCAGCATCAGGGTCTTCTCCTCCAGTGAGTGCTCCCTTCTCATTGGGTGGCCAAAGTATTTGAGCTTCAGTTTCATTATCTGACCTTCCAGGGAACAGTCAGGGTTGATTTCTTTTAGGATTGACTGATCTGATCTCCTTGCAGTCCAAGGGACTGTGGCCCTATTCACACAAAATAGCTGTCTGGGGTCGACGCCTCAACCCCTTAACTTACCCCAGGAGACTGCAAGCCCCACCAAAGGTGCACTGTGCCAACAAGCCCCAAGGTGGGGGGAGCTGTCTATCGGGCTGCAGCAGGGCGTGGCCTTGACAGAGCTCGAAGGAGCCCAGCTGGCCCTCAGCGCCGTGCTCAGTAGCAGAAGCCAACCCGCCCGAGTTCCTACCAGAGACAGCCCTGGCACTGGGACCCTGACAAAGGGGCAGGGAGAGCGGGAAGCACCGGCCTTCTTAGATGAGGTCCGGCAGGAGAGCCAGCTCTTTAAAGAAGTTCAGGCTTGTGTTTTTAATGACTGCCAGCCACCTTTAAAGGATGGAGAGGAAAGGCAATATGTGGAGACAGAACACCTAACTTTTGAATTCGCGTGGAAGCCTGGGAACCTCTTGCCCACCGATGAGGCTCAGAGGAGGACGGTAAAGACACTTTTCAGAAGGGGTGCTGGCAAGGCCACAAGACTTTTTAACATTCAAAATGCACATTTCAATCCAATACACAAAGCTGAGCATATTTAATCCCTTAACGGGTTCAGGCATACTTAAGAAAACTGGGGGGAAAGAGAAGAAAAAAGTTCTAATCCACAAACCGCGACAGGTTAAGGAATGGGCAGAATCCCATGAAGAATTTCCCTTTGCTAGTTTCTTTCCCCTTGTCAGCAGTAGAAAAATCTGAATAAGCAACATTCCCTGTATCACAATTCCTCAGGATCATTTTTCAGTTATTGGGTCCATCCCTTTTGAAAAACTCTTAAAAGTTAAAAAGTGTATATGCTGTACTCCAAAGAACATATGTAGCCCCGATGAGCTGACACCTCTTGTTACAGCTGTTCACGCAAGGAGATGCATTCTGCACATGCTCAGAGTATCCAGAGTTGAGAATTCTCTCTCTTGCTCTACGGCGACTCCCATGGAGCAGGCTGATCTCGGTTGTTTCCCTTGGCTTGCTCCACGGCCAAGAGCATGCAAAGTCCCATCCCCCCCACCCCAGCTGAGTTCTGAAATTCAGACCCCATTGTCTCTCCTATTTTTTTAAAAAAAACCAATGATTATTTAGATTATTATTTTATCCAAAAGAGGGTACCGAAAAAAGAAAAGGGAAGGGGTGTTAAAGTGACCATTGGTCAGCACAGGCTTTTACATTTACCATTTATAATGTGTAATACGTAGATCAAGAGTGGAATAGTCAAGATGTTTTTCTTCTCCCCTCATTCTGCTCCACTGAGCACTTTAATGTTGATTGTTTTATCCTGTTTTTATGTTGTTTTATGCTTTGGCACATTGTGCCCTATTGTAAGCTGCAGTGAGCCCGCTTGCGGGGACGGCGGGGTAGAAATGTCATAATAAATAAATAAATAAATCCATGCAGGTTTTCTTTAGTATCTATATGGCTTTTTTGGAACTTAGTATTTTTAGTGACTTAAGGCAGTAATTTTTACATACCATTTGCCTTTCTTTCTCCATATTACGTACTGATTCCTTACCCTTAAAACTTTGATGAGAGGGACAACAGACCCAACATTTCAAAACATGTGGAAAAAACTGTATGATTGGTACAATATAAATGCATAGCTTAAAGTAATGAAATTTTTGGTATTATTTATCTTTTTTAGTGAAATAGAAACTATGGTAAAAAGATAAGAGTATACAGAAACTTAAGCAAACTTATAGAAATTCTTTAAATATGGTAATAGAGTTATAAGAAAATATACTGATCTCTTTGTATGTTTTATGTATGTAAGTGGATGTTTGTTATATAGTATGTTTGTTTGTTGGTGTATAATATGAAAAATAATAAAAGTGTACCTTATAGGTACTTAAAAAAACAAACTTTCCCCCCAATTAAATAAATGTACTGCATTAGTTAATAACTAGAGTTTCTTATCTTTTCATAACTCTTCCGTCATTTCAGGGAGTGTGCGCTTATCATCCATTTTTAGTCTTTACCCATAATATGTGTGGTGTGCCTTCCATTTCTGCTGACATTCTTTAGTAACTTAGTATTTTTAGTGACTTAAGGCAGTAATTTTTACATACCATTTGCCTTTCTTTCTCCACATTGCGTACTGATTCTTTACCCTTAAAACTTTTTTCCCCAATTAAATTAATGCACTGCATTAGTTAATAACTAGAGTTTCTTATCTTTTCCTAACTCTTCCGTCATTTGAGGGAGAATGCGCTTATTATCCGTTTTTAGTCCTTACCCATAATATGTGTGGTGTGCCTTCCATTTCTGCTGACATTCTTTAGACCCCCGTTTCATTTCCAATGAGTTCCAAGTGCCTCTTCTAAAACCAAGAGAAATACAAGTCCTGGATCCCTCCAGTCCCTGATGCCTGTCTTCTTCCTTCCCCATAAACCTCTCTGTAGGGTTTCCAGGTGGGGCCTGGGGTTCTTCCCAAATTTGAACTTTACTTCAGACTATGGGAAGCAGTTCCTTTGGAGAAAACATGACTGCTCCCTTTCTCCCCTGCCCGTCCACATTTCTGGGGGCTAGTACATTAGGTTTCTCCCTCACCATGAATGTAAGTGTATGGAAGGGGGGGCAGAGGCAGAGACCATTTATTCGATATGCACTTCTAAAATTATTGTATTGAGGTCAGCTTCAGAATTAAATAATAAACTGGATGCATAAAAAAGAATGGTAGAAAAATTCAGATCTCTCCTTATATATAATTGTATTTTGGTCATGGACTCTCCTGAACATTCCAACACGTCTCCCAAATCAGTTGGCTCCAAGGTGTGTCACTCAGAAGCTGTCCCTATCCACTGGCTGCATTGCTTGAGTCTTGCCTCCAACATTCTAAACAGTTTGCTGTTCCTCCCCCCCTCCATAGTCAGTCAGAACACAGAGGTCATTTGCATATGCAGCCTCATTGGCCTTTGCCTCTAACGTTCTAAAGTTTGCTGTTGCTGTTTTGAGGTAAAATACACTTTCCCTTAGTGCCTGTTGGAGGAAACCATTGTTGCCAATCTCCAGGTGAGGGCTGGAGATCACTCAGAATTACAACTACTTTCCAGATGGCAGAGATCTGTTCCCCTGGGGAAAATGGTGGACTCTGTGTCCTTATATCCTGCTGAGATGGCACCTGTAGGACAACCAATGTGACGTAGCAGTCAGGGTTTCAGAGCACACTAGAGGCCTCAGGTGGGGGGGTGGAAAGCTGAAGAATGAGGGGGAAATAAAGGTGGGTTGATGATTGGCTGGGAATGATATAGGGTTGCCAATTCCAGGTGGGAAATTCCTGGAGATTTGAGGGATGGAGCCTGGAGAGGGTGAGGTTTGAGGAGGGGTGGGACCTCAGTCAGGTACAATGCCATAGTCTCCACCCTCCAAACCAGCCATTCCCTCCTGGGGAACCACAGTAGCCAATCTCCAGGTGGGGGCTGGAGATCACTCAGAATTACAACTGCTCTCCAGGAGGGGGGAGATGGAAAGCTGAAGTCAGAGGGGCAGATAAAGGTCAGTTGATGGTTGGCTGGGAGGAAGATAAGGCTGCCATCTCCAGGTTGAAAAATTCCAAGATTCCACACTCCAAACCAGCCATTCCCTCCTGGGGAACCATTGTTGCCAATCTCCTGGTGAGGGCTGGATATCACTCAAAATTACACCTGTTCTTCAGGTAGCAGAAAGCAGTTCCTCTGAAGAAAATGGTGGACTCTGTGTTATTATACCCTGCTGAGGTCACCACAGCAAATTGACGCTGAGTTCCCAAGGCCGGGGCACCCACCCAGAGCCTCTTTCTAGAGCTCATTGTATTTTTTTCCACAATGGGTCTTATTTCTAGTATAAGTATATTTCAGATTAATTGAACTATTATGAGCTACTTTAATATTTGTCCTTTTTTAATAAATTGTAATTGTTTATTACTATAGAATGGTTGTTTCATCCCAGTTAATTCTGAGCGGGAATTAATAAAACATAGTTAACAAATTGTATCCCTCAGCAAGCCTTTGAACCCTGAAGCGAATGTTGTCCTCCACTGAAATGTGAAATGTCTCTTCTTCCTTATCAATTCAATTCAATTCAAAACCTTTATTGGCATGGAGCTTCTTCCTTATCAGTGTAAGCTGAACTTACGTATCCCTCTTATCCCCTCTTTTCACAAAAGGGATCTCACAACAACTATCCTTGTGTGTTTACCTCAGACCTCCGGCCAGTTCATATTCTGAACCATCATCCTTGTCTACCATCCTCCACGGAGCTCCAAGAAACAGCTTTGGAACGTCAAAGCCACATATTCCGTCTACGGGAGAATGCTGTGTGCATCATTTGTTCTTAAATGACAGTTCTGGCAAAAGGGAATGCCTTTTTGTCTTCCAACATAATTAGAGCTGGAATGAATCCGTTCCTGGGAGTTAAATTTAAACCTTTTATTATACCCAAAATAAATGTCCTTGAAGCAATTCTATATCGGGATTCTTTATTCAGAAGACTTTAGATGGAGGTCAGCTTTGGAATACAGAAGAAAGAGAAAAGTAAAAAAGAAAAAATCCCAGTTCTTCAAAATAAGCCAACAGATGCTTCCTTCCTTCAGGCTTCCCTCTTCTCTCCCCGATCTTTGTCCGCTCTTTCTTACCTCCATGAAGGTATGGTGTGTTCTCAGTATCTCTCTCCATCCTCGAGTCAGAAAGACGGACAGAATGCTCATTTTGGCTTTACGTACTTATTTCGTTTGTATGTGAGACAAAATAACAGCACTGGTCAGCGACGTGGGGAGGAAGTGTGGTGTGTCAATTAATCCAGTTTCAATTGTGTCAGGTTCCTGAGAGATCCATGTATTGATCATAGGCTAATTTGCAGACTAATCAACCCCTGGGTTTTATGTTGAATTACCAGAATGGAACATATGGTGGGAGTCGGAGATGAACATGGTTTTGGTTTTTTGCCATATGCATGAATAGAGCATGAAACGTTAAACTTAACAGACTTAGGATGAACAAACATCCCCTCGTTTATTTTTATTGTTTAGAGTTGTGGCCCCCTAACTTTCAGTTTGACTTGGAGAACTGTTTACATTATTTTTGCAATTAACAAGGTGTCCAGTTTGCCACAGTTTTAACCTCACAATAACCCCCCACATATATTACTGATGCACATGAGAACATATGTTTATTGATTAAATCACAAGCAATGGCAAACTGTAGCACTAAAATCACTAGATCAAGTGTTCAGATTCCTTTCTTAATTTTTTAGAATTGAATGAATGCAGATGTGTCCTGATGCACATTAGTAATCCATAAGGGGAGAAAGATGCAAAACAGAAAACTTTGGAAACTGGCAATATATTGCAACACTCTGCTCAAAATTAGATTGTTATGGGGGGGGTGGAATGCATTTCCCCCAAAAAGTACACTTTAAAAAAAAAGATGTAGATGTTGATTCCTCTTACTCCCTTTTTCTCTTTCCAAAGAATTTCTCTTTAATTTCCCTTTGATTTCTCTTTGTAGTTTTCTTCTGTACTTCTTTACACCCTTTTGTAAGTTTAGCCCTTGCAGGTGGGGTTGGGGTGGTGATTCACAACTGGGGGCCCTAGCAGGAGGACAGGAAGGTCTGGAAAGGCACTGCTTGCCTCTGAGCATCTGCAAAATGCATTTCCGAAATTTTGTAGAACCTCCCTTCCCAACCCTCCTCTCTTCAGATTTCTCTATTGATCAAAACAGAATTGATTTGAAACCATGCCCAAATTCCTAAAAAAGAAGAAAAGAAACAGATGGTTGGATTTCAGGAAGAAATTAGGTAAAGAAGAATTAAGAGAATTCCTCTTAACAAAGATACTGAAAACCTACAAACAAAAACGGAAGAATGGTAGATTGGTAATGCATTGGTGCAACTTCAGGAAAATTTGTAGGCATCTGTATTTTTAAACTTTCCAGTGATACAGATTATATATGAGTTTGCTTTTGGAGTGAAAGAAGGTTTTGTTGTTCAGTCACATAGTTGAGTCCGACTCTTTGCAACCCCATGGACCACATCATTCCAGGCCCTCCTGCAGTCCTCCGGAGTTGGTTCAATTTCATGTGTGTTGCATCGATAACACTGTCTAACCATCTCATCCTTTGCCATCCCCTTCTTCTTTGACCTTCAATCATTCCCAGCATCAGGGTCTTCTCCAGTGAGTTCTCCCTTCTCATTTGGTGGTCAAAGTATTTGAGCTTCAGATTCAGTATCTGGCCTTCCAGGGGACAGTCAGGGTCGATTTCTTTTAGGATTGACTGATTTGATCTCCTTGCATTCAAAAGCATCTATTCTTTGGTGCTTGGCCTTCCTTATGGTCCAACTCTCGCAGCCATACATTACTACTGGGAATGCCATTGCTTTGACCATGCGGACATTTGTTGGCAGGAAGATTTCTCTGCTTTTAATTATGCTGTCCAGGTTTGCCATCGCTTTCCTCCCAAGGAGCAGGCGTCTTTTAATGTCATGGCTGCAGTCACCATCTGCAGTGATCCTGGATCCCAGGAACATAAATTCTGTCACTGCTTCTATTTGCCAAGGAGTCATTAGAGTGGTATCGTCTGCATATCTGTTTGCCCGGCTTCATTTGGTTCTCAAAGGCCAAACTTGTCCATTATTCTGGTTACCTTTTGACTTCCTGCTTTAACATTCCAGTCCTCTATGATGATAAAGACAACTATTTTTGGTGTTAGTTCTAGGTGGTCTTTATAGAACCAGTCCAGCCTCCTCTCCATCAGGGGTTGGGGCATAGACTTGGATTACTGTGATGTTGAATGGTTTGCCTTGGATTCGAACTGAGATCATTCTGTCATTTTTGAGATTGTATCCCATTACCGCCTTTTTCACTCTCTTATTGACTATAAAGGCCAGACCATTTTTTCTACGGGATTATTTGCCATTGTAGTAGACATAATGATCTTCTCAGTTAAATTGTCCATTCCCGTCCACTTTAGTTCACTGATTCCCAAGATATTGACGTTCAGGTCCAGCCCCAGGTTTTTTTTTTGCACACTAGGTGCCCCCCCGTTCTGCTGTCCCCCATGCACCCACCAATTTTCTGGTGCCCCCACCCCCTTCTGGCTGGAACCGCGGGATGGGGGCTCTCCTGCAGTCCCTCCTGGCTGGAACCGCGGGATGGGGCTGCATGCACAATGGCTCTGGAGCAGGAGCGTGGCCAGAGCAAGCTCTGTCCCCCCGGGGTGGCTGCCGGGAGGGGAGAGGCAGTCGCGTGCGATGCATGGCCCAGCAGGCCACTGGGCCCCTTTCCTCCACCCTGCAGGGACATACCCATATACGCACCTCCCTTCCCCATGTCCCCAGAGGCCTGAAACAGCATTCTTGCCGGTGGCAAAGGTCACCTCCCTTGCCAGAAGACCCGCCACTGCACCGTAGAAATAGCAGCCTGACATTTGCACCTAGCTCTCACTCAGCTGGATTCTGCAGGAGGGGAAGGTGGGGTGGCAGGGGGGCCAGAGCGGCACCCTCGTCAAGCCGGCGCCCATAGGCAGCTGCCTAAATTTTGTCGGGCCGGCCCTGGTTCAGTCTTGACACCTCATTTTTGACCACATCTGGCTTACCTTGATTCATTACATTACATTACATTGATTCATTACATTACATTCCAGGTTCCTATGCAGTATTGTTCTTTGCAGCATCAGACTTTCCTTTCAACATCAGACTCATTCACAGCTGAGCATCCTTTCGGCTTTGGCCCAGCCACTTCACTCTTTCTGGGGTTACTTGTACTTGCCCTCTGCTCTTCCCCAGTAGCATATTGGACACTTTCCGATCTGAGGGGCTCATCTTCTGGTGTCATATCTTTTAGCCTTTTGTTACTGTCCATGGGGTTTTCTTGGCAAAGATCCTGGAGTGGGTTGCCATTTCCTTCTCCGGTGGATCAAATCTTGTCTAAATTCTCTGCTGTGGCCTGCCCATCCTGGGTGGCCCTCCAGGGCCGAGCCACACAAGCCCCCTTGTCACGTCAAGGTGAAAGCATGAGAGGTGAAAGCAGCACAGAAGACAATAACAAATAACTGTAATGATCCTTACTCTCTACCTGCCTATTCCCCATAGCAAACACCTATCCTGTTAATATCCCTAATCTACATTTTGCCCTTCAAATAACTTATCTCAGGCAATGATTTTTTTAAAAGAGAAGGGGAAACTAATAATTTATAAACAAATATGACCACTGAAAGAGGGTTTCCCTTCAAGAAGGAATTGATTTCACATTTGAATTATTAGTTTCCCTTCATGGACGGCAATTCCCTCACTCAATCTCTTATTCCATGCATCTGAATTGCATATTTTTAATTGCAGTCCTTCTGCCGTCTCTTTTTGGCTCTGAACAGTCCTTGAACCAATCATTATACAGGTCCATTTCAGACAGCTCTTGTAATCCGTTTAGGTGATGCTGTTTCTTGTAAAACTTTAATCTCAGTCGTCTTAATTCTTTCACAGGTGGAAATCCACTATGCCAAGCCCGTAAGAACTGCCAATAATTATTCTGGAATCTCCTGATTATAAAGTAAGCCTACAGAATGACAGCTTTTTGCATTGCATTTAATAAGAACAATGTTGCACATAGTCTCTGTAAGTTTTGCTTCAGGGGATTTGGAACAACTCCCGTGGCTGACACTGAGAAATACTATATGAATTGTCTCACATTTCCAGACATACTATATTTCCAAGTCCAGGTTATGATATTTATTTGCATTTTCTGTTTGTTTGGTTTTTTTAATGTTATGTGTGAGATGTATTGCAATTTGCAACATCCCTTATAATAGCTGCTTTATATTATGGTGCACAGAAATTATATCTGACCTATTATAAGATACTACTTTATATGTTAACACAGGGTTGTCCCAATACAGTGCAATCATACTTCATTATCCTCAAAAACTGCATCAAAATGATACTTGCCATTAATCCTCATGGCATACCCCATTGGTGGTATGCAACCTGATTGTGTCTCGCAAGATATTCTGTACTGTTTGGATTTTCAACAGATAACTGTACCTGTATTGTACAAGATATTCTGTACTGGTTAAGATAGAGCAACCAACACATGGTCTATTGTTTAAAATTTATGTTTGGATTTTCAACAGATAACTGTACCTGTATTGTTGATAGTTATTGATAGCAATGATTTTAAAAAGACCATTCACTTTTGGCTTTAGATTGATTTGATGAGGCTTCAAGACAGGACTGGATAAACATATGGAGCAGGGGTTGATGAGTGGTTATTAGCCACAAGGCATACATGGAACACTCTGTCTGTGGCAGTGATGCTCTGTATTTTTGGTGCTTAGGGGACAACCGTGGGAGGCCTTCTGAAATTCTGGCTTTGCTGGTGGACCTCCTGATGGCACCTGGGTTTTGGACACTGGTGGACCAGATGGTTCATTGGCCTGATCCAATATGGCTTCTCTTATGTTCTTATTTTCTTCCCTCAGATAGGACTTGCTAAGGCTGAGGTCAGACTAGCAGTTTGAAGTGCGAGGGAGTCGTGGCAAAAAACATCCGGCACAAACTGTTCCAGGTTTTCCCAGTCACACTGTGCCGACTGATGCGGGAGCATACCGGGGAGGAGGGACAAGGGAGCATTCGCACTGTTGGCCCGCCCCTGGTGGAGGCACAATTGTAAGGCGCAGCTTTCTTTTTGGTAATCCGGAGATATGCGTATGGGGGGAGGTAGTTATGAATTTCCTGCATTGTGCAGGGGGTTGTACTAGATGACCCTGGTGGTCCCTTCCATCTCTATGATGCTATGATTTTATGAGGAAAACAGCAGGATTGATAAAAAATAGGATGAGGAAAACAAGGAATACATATGTGATGGAATTAAAGAATTGAGAACAGCAGCAGGTAAACAAAGGAGCTGCTGTCATGTGACTCTCAGTGAGTGACAGATAGCTGTGAACAGCTGACAGTTGAAAGCGGACAGTTGGGCAGAGACAGTTGGAAGAAAGTTAGTAGTTGGCTAACTGGAGAGGTCTAAAGAGGACATAAGTCTCTGGGCTCAGTGAAATCAGCCAGACAGCAGTTTGCATGGGAAACTGTGGCTGAATAGCATTCTGCACTGGTACCTTCTAATGTAAAGAGGAGAGTGAACACAGAGTGCACAGTATAATACCTCAGTGGTCACAAACACCAGAGACACTGCTCCAAACTGATAAAGGTGGCTAAGGAAGGGCTAAGGGTCTGGAAGAGTCTGGAGAGCTGAGGTAGTCACACCAGTAAGACTCAAGGGACCAGGCAAATAAAGCCCAAAGGTTAACCACAAAATAGTTACGTGGGATTATAGATGGGTGTTGTGAACTAAAGAACATCTGAGTCAAAGTGAGAGTGATAAGCATACAGCCTATGTAAAGGCAAAGTGAAGTGTTTATATCCCATTACCCCTGTTGAGTTTTCTGTGAAATAATGAACTGTGCTGTTTGACTTTTACAAAGCACTGGTGCCTGACTCTTTGAAAAAGAATTATACTGGGCCTCAATACATCCTGAAGTTATATATACAAACCCCGAAGAAATTACTTTTAAGTGTGAACTGGTCAGCCACCAGAAACCAGAACTGATCAGTCACATCAGAGTAAAATAAACTGAATCCAGTACACAGCTCGGTCACGACAATGGCCGGGGAGAGGTCGTTGTGTTATAACATGCTAATTACCATCAGCCAAATGCAATCCGTAAAATGTGTCTATTTGAATGTACCTGGTACAATAAGGCAAGACAGAAATGGATTAGACCTTTGACACAACAATGGACTCAGTCCTCAGCAGATATCCTTGTTTCTAAATTACTAGCAGATCCACCAGACAAATGGGAAAACACACACACACACACACAACATCTTTTTCATCTCTCTATCAAGGGCTGATACAAGCAAGATCAGTTCTCCTGGAGAAAATGGCTGCTTTGGAGGGTGGACTCTGTGGCCTTCTACCCTGATGAGATCACTCCCCAAGCCCACCCCCCCATCTCCAGGTATTTACCAGGCTAGAGCTAGCAATCCTAGTGGGTTCAATGGGGCTTAATATGGAACAGAATTTACAAAGCAAATTACTTTAAATCAGAATGTCTTTCATTCAAAGCCCTACACTATATGAAACAATGTAAGAAAGATTAATATTGCTAAACATTTAGGTATGACAGTGAATGGAAACTTGCAATGTATCATCTCCCTGATTTCAAACAAATGGGTCTTACTAGCAATATCTTTATGATCAACCAAGTCCAGCTTCCCGAATTCACCAAAGAGCTGGATTCATCCAATGCGCTCTTCTTTCAAACAGTTCAAACAGAATGGAAAGCACAGGTATCAGGCTACAATCTTTGGCTTGAAAGACACACAGAGAGACACACGGACACACACACATGAAACCATGATTGCAATTAGGGATGGGCATGAACCTAAAAATTCCAGTTTGGTTTGGGGTTCAGGTGGGGTTAAGACCCCCCCTTTCTACTTGGCCTAAACCACCCCATTCTTGCAGCGTTTCCATAGAGAAGGAACCAGGTGAGCAACCCAA
>NW_015170440.1:0-29926 GCF_001447785.1 Gekko japonicus
TGCTGCAGCTGCTTGATCAGCCGGGTCTCTTTCTTCCACCCTGGGTCCCTCAGGGGCCTCTAGGTCATCCGCCGTCCTGGTGTCGGTTCAATGGGGCTGCCTACCCACTCTATAATCCCATCCTCATCACCAATTGTTAGATACGAGACTCGAGGCAGCAGGTGAACAGTGATAACAGCTTTATTGACCATGAAGTCAGAAGAACCAAAACGAGACAAATCAATGGAGCAACAGGCTCCTTTTTAAACAGTCCGAGGTTGGCAAGCCACGCCTACATGTCAGCTAAGGTCCAATCAAATATAGTACATAAAGACCAATTACTTTGCTTCCCTCCAGAACTTCCTTTGTTCTGATAGGTTGGTTTAAAATACCTTGTCAGATTCAAGCTCAGTACATTCATTCCATTACGTTACATTACATACACAACAGACATCTTGGGAATCAGTGAACTAAAGTGGACAGGAATGGGCGAATTTAATTCAGTGGACTATTATATCTACTACTGTGGCCAAGAATCCCATAGAGTGAGAAAGGCAGTAATGGGATACAATCTCAAAAATGACAAAATGATCTTGGTCCGAATCCAAGGCAAACCATTCAACATCACAATAATCCAAGTCTATGCCCCAACCACTGATGCAGAAGAGGCTGAAGTGGACCGGTTCTATGAAGACCTACAACACCTCCTAGAACTAACACCAAAAAAGATTGTCCTTATCATCACAGGGGACTGGAATGCTAAAGTAGGAAGTCAAAAGGTAACCAGAATAATGGACAAATGAAGCCGGGCAAAGGCTAACAGAGTTTTGTCAAGAGAACAAACTGGTCATAGCAAACACCCTCTTCCAACAACCTAAGAGGCAACTCTATACATGGACATCGCCAGATGGGCAACACCGAAATCAGATTGATTATAACATTTGCAGTCAAAGATGGAGAAGCGCCATATAGTTAGTAAGAACAAGATCTGGAGCTGACTGTGCCTCAGGTCACGAGATACTCATTGCAAAATTCAGGCTTAAACTGACCTTGAGCCAGACATCCTGGAGTGCGAAGTCAAATGGGCCTTAGAAAGCATTATTAACAAAGGACTGAATCTGACCAGATCCATATTTACAAACTGTCTAAATATGCTATGCCTGTGAATTGACCTTCTGGGGTGGCCAAGGGAAAATATTTGAACTGAGTGAGCATCAATGCTCTTCTATAACGAGAGGTCAGGAGGTGTTTAAAGATTCACTGCTAGTCAGGTCCTTAGGGAATCCAGAACATGGTCCCTTTCTCTCTTCTGCCTCCTACCACCAGCCTACCCCATGGATATTTAAATCCTTCTTTGAGCTCTACTGTAAGAAAATATATTGGTTCTTGTCTTCTGTATGACATTTAGAACTTGACCTCTTCCCCCCACGGAACAGAAAGTGAGGCGAAAGTGAGGTGAAGAAGAAAGTACAAAAGATGGGAAAGAAGCAAATCTCCACGGAAGATCAGCTGTTACAACTACAAATGGAAAAAGCTAATCTGATTCTTCACTTTCAGGGCCTTCCAGAGACTAAAGAAGAGAATCTGAAGGAGAAGATGAGTGAATTATTGGCCCCAATGACAGAGATGAAGGTGGAATCTTTGCTGAGCGATATGGATGTGGCCTATAGGTCATATTCAGGATATATAAAGAAAAACAATCTGCCTGGGGAAATAGTGATAAGATTCTCGAAGAGATTTGTGAGGGATGCAATCTTGAAAGCGGCATCTGGAGCTCCTTTGAAAGTTGGAGATAATGCTATCAGAATCCTAAAAGACATTCCATTTGAAATAAGACAAAGGAGAAAGAAGTACAAAGATTTAATTCTTTTTCTCCAGACAAACGCAATTGGATACAGATGGCTAACACCAGAAGACGTGATCTTCAAAATCAAGGATAAAAAGGAAAAGATTGACTCTGTTCAGAAAGCACGGGAATTTTTGAGAGTCCAGAGGAGGAAGAAAAAGAAGGGATGGACAGTAAGTCCAGCGGTGAGCTGGACTCGGGGTCTTCCGGAGAGGACTCTCTATCAGAGAAAGGGGCAGCCGCCCCTAAAAGTCCTTATAAACTGCGGAAGAGACTGGGCAAGGGGAAATGAAGGCTGAAGGACTCTGAATTGTGCCTTTGAAAAACGTTTTTATTTTGATACTAGATGCTTAGGGGTCTTTCGGGTTAACAGTGATAGTTAAGATATGAAAAAGATAATATTATAGTTGAATCAGTTCATAATGGGATTAGCGTGATTGAGAGATTAAGGCCCCGGTCACACGGGCAGGACTTTTAAGTACGTGCGTTTGGGAGGCGTCCCTCCCCCGCTCGCCTCACTTTCTGTTCCGTGGGGGGTTTGGGGAGCTTTCTTTTCCTTTTATTTAAATGCTTAGATTGAACTCACGTTCATAGTTGGTCCTCAGACCTCGTTTAAGCTCCATTTCTTTTGCTCGACCTCCTGCGCTTACCCCGGTCAGCGTCGCTTGGTTCCATTTGGTCTCTTAGCACGAAGAACCTTCGGGACGGAGAGGCGCCTCAATTCCCCGGCATCGCGCCGGCGAAGAGGCAACCCCTTGAGAGTCCCAGGGCCAGAGCCCCTTCAGCCGGGTCTTGGGGGGGGTGACGATCCTGCGCACCCCGTCCTTCGGCCAGAGCGCAGCTTCACCCCCGGGAGGTCCAGGAGGTGCGAGTGCTCAGCGTGCCACCATAAACCGGTCTCCCCGAACTTGACCTCTTCCTGATGGGCAAATTAACAATGGCTGGTATCCAGGCCAAAGGGCCCCACACAGATTTATTCACGTTTATTGAATGGCATCAGAAACGTGGGTAAGTACATTTGTGTCAGCAGACTCAGTGTAATGACGATAACCTTAATGTGCACACCTGGGTGTTTTAATTTATAATTATACAGTTAATATTTGAATGCTTAAAATGCTATCTGTGGTACAGGTAATTGTGAGTACTGGACTGAGGATGGCTCAGTGGTAGAACTTTGCATGCAGAGAGTCCAGGTGTAATCTCAGGCATCTCCAGCTGAATTCATCAGATAGTAGGTGATGTGAAAGACCTTGACCTGCGACCATGGATGCAATTAAAAAATACTGACCTTGATAGTGTTGGAGAAGCGATAGCCTGCTAAGAGTCTTCATTACTGTAAATAAGGCTGATAGAGCCATTTAGTCCACTTGCTTCCTAGGGGGAGCTGTGGTGCATTCTTTAGTGTTTAGGTTCACTGAATGTTTTCTCTAGTATTTCAGCCCACCTCTTGTTGTTTTCTCTGCCTGCTGTGTGTTAGTGCATGTGCTCTGTAGGCCTCTCTGTTGTATTAGTGGCCTTTAGTCAGTTGTTGTTTTTTTTGCATAATCCTGTTGCAGTAAATTCATAGAAAGCGAACTCCAAAGCGTGGATTGGATTTTTCCTGAACTCTGCCAACAGATAGATCATTGGGCTGACTAAGTATAAGGCAGATTCATGAGTCACTTGTCATAAGGCTCCAAAAATAAATGTGTTTGGCCAGTATCTTGTATCTCACTGAAATGCTCAGTAGTGGAGCTTGCTTGCAAGAATATTGTTTTGTTAAATTCTTTTCTTAGATATTTCATGAGTTTTTTAAAAAAATCATATAACTAAGAAGGATAAATAATTTTCTCACTATTAAAAACTTTATTTCTAATCAACAAGGAAAAAAAACACCATTCATGTTATCTGGGGGGGGGGAAGGAATAATAATGTTGTGTTTCTCCTACTGGTGTTTATGTTGAAGTCACGTTCTGACAATCCTGATTCTAAAAATGTTTATGTTGCACGGTTGTTTGTTTGCTGCACTAACATTTTGGAAGTTTCACATATACCAGGGTATACAAAGATCAGGTTTAAAAACTTAGCATTTGGGTTACATGTTAAAGTATCTTTTACACTGGTTGGTAGTAAAATTGTCATACTGATTGTTTTACTCAGAGGTCATTTCGGGGGGGAACGCAGTTCCCCCGGGTGAGGTGCAGGGGGGTGGGGCACATGATGAAGCCCCACCCCCCTGATGTCAGGGGGTGTGGCATATGCTAATGAGTTATGCTAATGAGTTCCCCTAGCTCTTTTTCTATGAAATGACCCTTGGTTTTACTATTACAAAATATGTTTTTTAAAGGGTGAGATTTAGCACCCTGTCTGACATCATATTGGTATTAATCTACCAGTCTCCCAGGTATGAAAGTCAAGTAACAGTATCATCCTAAGCAATATTCCCTCTAAGCTGAGTTAGTGTGAGCTAGCTCACAGTTTTTTTAGCCTCCGGCTCACATATTTTTGTCTTAGCTCAGGATGGATGGCTCCAAAGCAAACTAATTTATGCAGCAGCCAAATCGCTTGCTCACAACTTTAATGCCAGGAGCTCACAAAGGAGAATTTTTGCTCACAAGACTCCACAGCTTAGAGGGAGCATTGATCCTAAGCAGGTCTGTTCCATGGGACTTACTCCCAGGAAAAGGCTCTCAAGATTGCACTGTAACTATTTCTTTCCTTGCAATAAATGCTGTTTTATAAACCAGTGCTTACAACACAGCTTCAGTGAAAGTAGTTTGACTGTTTTGGTGTATCATTGTAATAGAAAAAAAAACAGGCTTTTGATTCCTAGAGCGGCAAAAAGATGGAGCAGAAACAGTGATTCAGGCTGAATAGGGAGGGGGAAACCCCGACCTGTATGATTATGGGAGAGAGACAATCTTTTCAACTCTTTGAGTTTTACTTCTGCTACTGAAGTCCTAAGTAGCAAATCAGGGAAGGCTCATACTCTGCTGAGCAAGCTCACTGCCTGCACTTTACAGGCGCAGGAGAGAAGATAAGAAGGTTATGGCTATTTATACCGCATCACCAAGAACATCTTTATGGAACAGCTCAATTGTCATAGGTGCCTTCTGATTTTCATTTATATTTTTCTTTGCCAAAAGAAGGGCTTTTGAAATATTCTGTTCATTCATAGTGCAAGTGGAACTCTATAGTAAGCACTGCTTTTGCTTGAGCCAGAAACAAATTAAACTAGACCGTGTAGATATGACCTGAAGTCCAAATGTTCCTGACATAGGGTTTCCAGGTCCCTCCTGGCCACTGATGGAGGAGGGGTAGGTTTGCCAGCTCCAGGTTGGAAAAATCTTGGAGATTTGGGGATAGTGCCTGAGAAGGACGGGGACCTCAGTGAGGTACAATGCCATAGAGTCCACCTTCCAAAGCATCCATTTTCTCCAGGGGAACAGATCTCTGTAGTCTGGAGATGAACTGTAATTCCAGGGGACCTCCAAGTCCCACCTGGAGGCTGGCAACATCATCCCGACAAGTCATGGGGGGGCTGGTGGTACATTCATTTAAATGCTGCTGGATGCCACTTATGTCCTAGATTCAGTTAGCCAGTGGCACAGGAACAAATACATCCTGTCCTGATAGGATATATGTTTTGTGATCAGATACATGTTTCCAGAATCAAAGATTCACCAGGGAATTACTCCATTAAGTGTTTTGGTTACCACTATTGATTTTTCCCATAAAACTTCCCAGCATTTCAAGTACCTTAAAATTCTTTCCTAATTAATTCTTAACAAGTAGTGTGGTTGAAAAATAGTAACTCACCCACAGATATCCACCACTGAACTTCATGAATGAACAAAAATCTGAGCTGGGGTCTGCTGTGTGCAAACCCCCATGTTATTCACTGTACAGCAATATCCCTAGTCAAAAATAGTTATGGTACTACAGAAAACATTTTTAAAGGAATGCCACAAACAGCACTGAAGTATATGATGTGATTTATATCTGTTCTAACAAGACGTACAACCTGTTCGTAAAACCTGACACTCCTTTGACTTGCAATTGTAAAAAAACCATTCATTTTAACATGAGGCTTTTTTTACAGTGTTGGAAGCTATGGTTATTTTTGGAGAGAGAGTCATTTCAGGTGCAGTCATTTGGCACAACACTCAGGTTAACAGAATTGACTGTGTTTTTGAAGCAAGTGTTTTGAAACCATGTTGATTCCCCCCACCCCCTTTTTAACACTATTTAAATCATTACACTGTATGTATTGCACATGTATGTATGCACAGGTATGTATTGTGTACTAGTTTCAGAACATCCATGAGTGTCGTCTCATATTTTTGTCATTTCAAAACAGATGCCATGACATGAGAGGAGCTGGGGTCTTTGATTTACATTATGAATGACATCCAAACAGTGGCTTTGATTCAATGGAGCATTTCCTCAGACAGGAGGATTTCCATCTATGAAGTGTGACTTTCTCATTTTCCATCTAACACTGAAGTTTAAAATGCTCCCTTGAAATGCTGTTGCTGGAGATTCCCTGTCCTTTCCTGGAAACACTCTGTTGGATTCTGGCTATTGGATCAGCCAGTCTTGACAAATGAGAGGAAGTTGAAGGCGAAGGTGATTTGCCCTCAGTAAAAGTAAACCTCCAGATTGTATAGGTCAGGGGTCCCCAATCTTTTAGGCTTGTGGGCATCTTTGGAATTCTGACATGGCAGTGTATAGATTCTGCCCCCCAGGCCATTCCTGGATGAGGGGGAGAATTCTACACTGGTACAATGCATTACCCAAGAACCCAGAGAGATAGGCTCTCTGAATCTAAACACAATAGCCACCAGGAATTTCTAAACTTACTCCCTCACCAACCTGAGATTAGAGATCCCCAGAATCTCAGTTGGCATGTGGGTTTTTCACATTAGCCACTCAATCTAGAGTGTGCAGAATGTGTGGTTATATGGCAGACAATTGAGCTTCTCTGACCAAATGTTCAAGCCATTTGGTTTCAATAGGAAATCAACACAGCAGGGGATCAGCAAGATACATCCCAGGGAAGACATGAAGCCTATAGAAATCAATATTTCTATACACCCTCCCCCTTAAAGATGGAAATTCGGGGTAGATACCCCAATTTTCATCTACTCTAGTCCTCAACTTACATGCATATGTGTGAGGCTACAACTAAGCAAACAACAGAGGCAGTAGACACATCATACATCATTACAGAATGAATACAAAGACAAGCATAGAACAAAACTCAAGTCACTTTCATGAAGTTGGCAGCTCCAGCTCCAGGTATAGCTTACAAAACATTTCAATGAAGTACAGGTCAGGTTACAGAAGCAATACACAGAATAGAACTCATCCTGAAGCTTTCAATTCTACTTCAGTACAGCTTAAAAATTTCAAGTTTACAGAAAGAAAAACAACAGGTTAGAACACAGTTCCTTACAGAAAGCAAACAGGTTAGACCATTCCAGCAACAGCAAAGAGGTCTACATCACAGGAAATACTAGCAAGCAAAATCATCATTATGAGAAACAGGCTGGGTTTCTCCCCAACCTCACAAGACATTCAGCATCGTAGAGACACCAAAATGGTCAGTAGAGTGGACGAGGGGCCCAACTCTGACCAGCAGCCGTGGAGGGCTGATTCAGGTTAGCAATCCCAAAACCACTCTCATACACACACACAGGCAACAAGGCAAATCTTGCATGCCCACAATAAGGACAGACTAATGGCTCACCACAGCAGTCCCACCCACAAAAGCATTTGCAACACATCCATCAACTTTATTCAGCAATTTTCTCAAGGTTTAGAGCAGATCAGAACCTTGCACACAGAAAAATCAATGTACTTCCCTCTCTCTCTCTGTGAAGGGCAAGGGATCAGGACCATGGTAGCCAACAGGTTGAACTGATCGGAGAAGCCAGCGACAGCGAAGAGAAGAGCGTAGCCAGGACAAGCCCCTTTCCCCTCCCCTCTCTCAAAGAGCATGCACTCCCATTGGAGCCACGAACCTTTCCAACTGATCCTCAGCTCTGGTTCCACAGACACACAGAGACACACACAAAGAGACAGACAACAGACACAGAGGCCATCCCAGCCCCTGCAACAAAACAACCACAAGGTTAACAGGTTAGCTTGCATCGCAGAAGAAAACACTCAACCTTCCCCAGTACACTTTACCCGTTGTCTTCACAGTCTAAGGTTAGGCTTGGAGACAGAGGTCTGGGCGAAGTTCTTGCTCCTCTTCTGGCTTCCCACACAGGCACTTTGATGCTGATGTGATGAACTTTTGCAGTTAGCACAAACCGGATTTGGAATCCACAGGTCTTGACAGGCGAGCAGGAGTAGAGTTCATCTTCTCCTCTGACAGGTAGCGAGCGCTGCTTGCGGCTTTAGGAAAAGGCTCTCTGCACTTGGTGGAGTGGATCCTCCAAAGCTCCTATCCTCTTCCTGGCCACACAGAACAGCTGCACCTCTATGGTGTGGAGATGAGCACCCATCCACACACATCTTGACGGCAAAGCAGACGAAGCAGGATGCTCCTCTTCTCCTCTGACAGGTAGAGTGTACTGGCTGCAGCTGGCGAAAGGCAATGCTCAGCGCAACCACAGCTGCCTCCTCTGGAGTAAAGGCTTCTCCCCAAGGCAGAAATCTCATCAGACGACAGGCAAACGTTGTGGCCGGGAGACTCAGCACCACGCTGTTGAGGCTTTTCTGTGGACAGATCCCTCCGACCTCCGTGAACGCCTCCAGCACTCGTGATGTCATGACTCCTTGCTTGCCAACCTCCTGGCTGGTCCCATGTGCAGAACTGAGAGTGGCATCGAGGCCGACCCAATTCCTAGTCTCCCTCAGTCTCCTGTGCACCAGGGGGGTCTCTAGAGCCAGCAAACAGCCAGGCATCTGCGCTTCTTCCATGCTCCACCTCCCTCTGGAAAACATTCCTATCTAACACTATTTTAAAATAACAAAAACTTCCTCACAGTCTGATGCCAGTTCTGTACACAGGGCAACACACCCACGATTTTTGTAACTGAACTCCAGTCCATTGATCCCACAAGCGCAAGCCACCATGTATAGATTCTGCCCCCCAGGCCATTCCTGGATGAGGGGGAGAATTCTACACTGGTACAATGCATTACCCAAGAACCCAGAGAGATAGGCTCTCTGAATCTAAACACAATAGCCACCAGGCACAATCTGGCTGCTTTAGGAGGAGGAGCCATCCACAAAATGGCTGCCACAGCTTACCTTCAGCCACACAGTGAAGATCCTTGTGCTGTGGTAATAGTTGTTGCCAGAGGTACATTTCAAAAAATCTGAACAGCCAAGTCAGACCTCTGGTTGCCAATCACAAGCCTTGCTGGGCAAAAGTCCCACCTGGCCCTGCTCATTTTTCTAAAAACACTTGGCAGGCACCAGGAATATGTCAGCAGGCACCGTCTTGGGGGGCCCTGGCATACAGCAAGCCTGACCTTGATGGTTTCATTGGGATCAAGGAGTATCACCTGACCTCAGATCTGTGGGTACCAGAAAGCTTCCTTAGCTGGCACACTTCATCTCCCTATTCTTCCCTCCTTTGATCAGAAGGTGATTCTCCTAGACTCCTCTATAAGCTTGCAATGCAGGATTGCTTGTTGCTGGTGGTTGTGCACAGGTAGAATGCTCGCTTGGCTTCTTAGCAACACAAGATAATGATATAAGTATGGATAATGTTGTCAACTAAATTTTTTTTAAAATATACCAGGGCGGGGGATTGAATCCTGCCACACAGGCACTCATACAACCACTTTCTGTTGCATTTAAAATAGCGATAAATTGGCTACATGGAACAGTGTTGTATTTTATCTTGTACAATATACAGTGCTTTAACTGTTTGGAACATGTGACATTTCTGAAACGGAGGAGAGAGCTGAGAAAGGATATAAATCAAAAGTGTGCAGAGCCCAACCACACCACTAGTTCCACATGCACAGTGGTTCAATATTGTGGCCTTATGGAAAGGCCCTGCCAGAGGAGGTCAGGAAGGCTCCAACTCTCCTGACTTTCTGTAAACTGTGCAAAACTGAATTATTCAAGAGGGCTTTTCTTTGCAGGCAATAGAGTCACACTGTGTTAAATGTTCCTTGGATAAATTATTAGGGACTGTAGTCTATTCAGTTCTGTTTCTAGATTTCCGATTGGGTCTGCAATCCTAATTCCTATTGCATTGTTCACTGAGTGTCCCATCCTGTTGACTCACTGTGATGTAATCCGCTTTGAGTCCAAATGAGAAAGGTGGATTATAAATAATGTAAATTAAAATTAAATGGAGGCTTTGTGCTTGCGTTTCTTGAGCAGCATCCCCTTATGATGCATAACAAGCTACTTCAGAAAAGTGGGGTTTTTTAAAACCGGTTTGTGATTTGGAATTCTGCTCAAATTAAGAAGTAAAAGCCCTACTGTAGCACCTTGAACCTGTGTCAAATAACCCCCCTCTGACCTCCCAAACCCAATCAGGCAGGAAGTCTCCTAGCTAGAAAACAGTACTGGAGGAAAAGTTGTTGTTTATCATACGTCGGCTCTCCTGTATGGCTACTTTTGAGCTGTCATGCTAAACTGTCATTCCCCATCTTGTTCAATCTGCTTCCACCATGTGCTTGTGCCCTAAGCACCACCAGGGACACAGAATATATTTTGGAATTAGTGCTTGACTTGGCCCATCCAGTTATAGCCATACTAGTTCCTACTGGTCATTGACCATATTGTTCCAGCTGCCATTCTCACACAAATTGTTACTGGGAAGCAACAGCTCTAATTAGGAACATGCTGGGTCAAACATTACTTACTTCATGGTGCTGGTGTGTCCAAAGTAGCCTGGATTTCTCTGCATGGAGGAACAGGTAGATACCTCAACCAGCTTTTACTCTGCCATTTAGTCTAGGAATTAGGGTTGCCAATTCTAGTTTGGGACATTCCTGGATATTTGGGGGTGGTGCCTGGGCAGGGCAGAGTTTGGAGAAGAGAGGGAACTCAGGAGGGGTGTGATGCCGTAGAGTCCACAGTCCAAAACCATTTCCTCCAGGGGAACTGATCTGTGTAATCTGGAGATCAGTGGTAATTTTGAGGGAACTCTAAACCCTGCCTATCAAGTTGGTACCAGCATATAGTTTAGCACAGTTCCTGTATGGCTTCCAACTGTTGCATGCACTGAATAGGTGATGCACACACACGGACAAATATCTCCATATGGAAGCACTTCCAGTTGCATTGCGTTTAAAGTAATGGCGATTTTGCTGTGCAAATGCATGCTATTTTTGTACCCTCTCGTTTCTAATCCGTTACAAGTGTATGACAAACAACATCTTTCTGTGCCTTTTAAGAGATCTGTAAGCAAAAAAAAGTCCATTTTAGTTTCATTGAGTCTTGAGTCCTTTTAAAGCTAGCTGCCAGATGGAGATGAAGGATTTATGATGTATTTTGGATAGCAGTCTGAAAACATCAGCATGCACGCACAAAAATATGTATGTGGAACTCTTCGTTGCTAGCTAGCAATCGTAGAGCTGTATAATTATTATTATGGGGAGAACTCTTTCCAGAGCTTTACATATTCTTAGCTGCTTCCTGTTTCATCAGCAGTCTCATCTTTGTCATCTTTATATTGGCAGTATTTGTTCTAAAATGGGATTTATGAGCTCTGTGAGTTCATTAGACTCACAGGGCTATCATCCATTGCACCCTTAAGCCCGATATGATTTTTTTTAAAATATTCATTCCCTTATAGGTTTCTGTATTCTCTTATTACCGATATTGGCAGTATTTGTTCTAAAAATGGGATTTATGAGCTCTGTGAATTCATTAGACTCACAGGGCCACCATCCATTGCACCCTTAAGCCCGATATAATTTTTTTCAATATTCAATACCTTATAGGTTTCTGTATTCTCTTATTACCAATATTATCCATCAATCATTATAGAATTATTTTTGTAATATTTTTGTAATATTCGATCCCTTACAGGTTTCTGTATTCTCTTATTACCAATATTATCCATCAATCATCATATAATTATTTTTGTAATATAAAGAACAATCATTTCTTAAAAGAAGAGGGGAAATCTTCCAATGAAGACCACCCTACAATCTCAACTTCTTTCTCTCTTTCATACATGAATCTCTTTTACATAGTAACATCACCCAAAATATAAGGCCCTGCCCTCAAGGAGCTTTCAGTTCACATTTCAACAGAGGAGAAGAGAACAGAACGAGGGGAGGAGACAACACCGAGAATGTTTTAGTCCAGCAATTCTGCAAACAGTGAAGTAAGTTATGTGAGAAAGGATGGTTGTCTGGTACGTGTATTTTAATTCCTGCCCCTTTGATGCTTCAATTCACAATTCCAAGCAACGGACATTTCAGCTTAAAGACTACAAATATTTTTATTCTCTTGTATGACTTCACTATGCCTGCATTTCTGTGGCATATGGATTAATTTCTGTCACTGGAAGTGTTTGCACTGATATAAAGGAACAACTTTCTGTCCCCTTTGAAAGCTGATTGAATAGTTTATGTTTATCTGGAAACACTGAGATGAGATCAGCATAGCCCATAAGCTATGACGTTGCTGTGTGCCAAGGGCCAAATCTATTTTGAAACCTTCCGATGACTTCACCTAGAATTCATGCACCAAAAAGAGAGGGGGGGAAACCCTACAGTGCTGCCTAAAGTTACTTTCATATAGTGTTACCCTTCCACCATGGCATGCCTGTGATAAAGCACCTCACTCTATTTGAGTAATATCACTACGTTTTCAAGACTATTGTCTCCATACTTTCAGTTCTGTAGTTAATAATACATTATTATTTTGTTCCCAAGTTTTACTGTTAGAACAAGAAATGATTACCAAGATTAACAGCCCACCCCTAGGGTTGCTGCGGCACTGATGGCAGCAACCGGCAAAATAGCAGCAGCACTGGCTGGATCCTCAGAGACGTCACACAGGTAGGGAAAAAACCCCAACATTTGGTGGTAGAGAAAGTCCCACAAAGCTGTTTTTGTTTGCAGTGGTGGGTAGAAACAGTTGTATTTTGACCTAAGATATTTTCATGCATTTTAACAGAGCACATTTAAAACCATCTAAAATTAATAATTCCTAACATTTTTGGTACTTGGGATGTTTTTTTTGACCTACTCTCTGTGGGTGATGTAAATAATCTCCAGGTTGTCATAAAGAGCCATATCTCTGCAGAACATTTTAAAATGATTCCCTGGATCAGATATTTCTTAATGAAATCCTGGGGTATCTTTTTGTCCTGATTTGTTCCATGGACTGGGTTGAGAAAACTACCCCAATGGCAAAATGCATATATTTCTAGGGTTGCTTTATTTCTTGGGGTGCTTTTGTTTTTACAGAAAGCAAACTTTACTTTACTTTGATAAGCCTTTATTGGCATAACAGAAAGCAAACTATAAGTCAGGGGTCCCCAACCTCTTTGAACTTGCAGACACCTTTGGAATTCTGACACAGGTGGTGGGCACAGGCACAAAATGACTGCCATAAAATGGCTGCCGTAGCTTACCTTGAGTCACACAGTGAAGAACCTTGTCCTTTGTTGGCAGCTGCCACCTAAGCAACATTAAAAAACAACAACTGAACAGCCAGGGGTCATTTCCTGCAGGAGCGCACAGGAGTGGAGCTCCGGCAGTAAAGAGCCCAGGGGGCGGGCACATGCAACAAGCCCCACCTCCTGCTCCCAGCAGCTCTCAGTCAGAGCAAGAAGCAGGCAGGTAAGTTGCAGAGCTCCCCTGGTCCAAAACAGTCCAGTGGCACCTTTAAGACCCACAAGCTCTCAGGCACAAGCTCTCCCTCCTCTGCGAGGACTGATGTGCAGGTCCCCCCCCCCAATAGCTAGCAATCCAAAACAGTCCAGTGGAGCCTGAGCAGTGAATGTTGCCTTCTGACACACTTCCAGTGATGTCAGGGGGTGTGGCATAGGCAAATAAGTTATGCTAATGAGTTATGCTAATGAGCTCCTGCACCTCTTTTTCTACGAAATGACCCCTGTTACAGCCAATCAAATTTCTGGTGGCCAGAACCCTTGCTGGGCAAAAGGCTTACCTGTCCACACCCACTTTCTAAAAACAGTTGGTGGGCGCCAAAAAAAAGTGTCAATGGACAATGAGGTTCCCATGGATACCACGTTGGGGACCCTTGCTATAAGTGGTAACTTCTTGGAGACTGGAAACATTATTGTTTATTTCTGTACAGGTGACAGTCTCCTAGAAAGACAAGAAACTAGAGCCACTTTTCTCTACATGCTGTCAAAAAAGCAAATGTGGAAATACCCCACAAGCATTGCTTTAAGGTAACAAATAATTAGGAAGGACTTTAGAGCCAGAAACCCACAAATATGAGCTACCTACGCATCATCTTTGAAGAAACGGATTATTTAAAGGTTTCATTCAGAGCAGTAGTCTGCAGGGATTGATTTTAAAAGACGTCAGCTTTCTCATCAAAAACCACTCAAACGCCATTATACATTTCAGTTACACATGAGGCCTATTAAGCATTTACTTATATGTCAGTCTCCGGCAGCTTCTTGGGTTTCTGCCTGTATTCAGAGGTCCCTTTACCAGCAGGCAGTTTAGGTAATTACCTTGGTCAGTCCTGAAGTTGGCAGCCATCTAATCACAGCAGGATCTGGGTGGGACTTTCCTTTCCCTGTGCTGCCCCTCTCTACAGCTGCAATTTGGCAAAGAGGTGAAGGGAGGAAGGGGCCTAACAAAGTAAAGGCAGGCAAAGGGACAGGCAAGCTATTATACCCTTTTAAACAAGAGTTTTATACAGGGAGCAGAGTTTTGTAACTCTGTGAGAAATACGGTTGGAAATTGGTCAGGAAAGACCCCTCACCAGCCGTTGGGCATAATCTGAAACTCTACAGGAATACAACATGTAAAATGTTTGCGTTATCAGTTCCTGGAAGGGGGATGGCACATGTGCACATCTTAATTGTGTATGTTAGGCAGAGTGCTAAAAAAAACAAAAAGGCCTGGATGTTATAGATCTTGTGCATGAGTTGAGGCAACATGAATGGCCAAGGGTACAGCAAGCTACACCTACATCAGATCTGCACAAGAGCAGAGTGATCAAAACATTCGCTAATATTGGCAGCACGGTTCTGGACAGGATGATTCAAGGTGCTCAGAGGAAGATCAGAAAGTGAAACATTCATGTAGACTAGTGACAGAGTAGAAACAGAAAGAGTGGACTGGACTTCATAATTAGTTCTTTCACCTGTGCAGGTGAGTTCCTGGGATACTTGGTTCCTAATGACCCTTTGTGAGAGGATTAGATCAAGGGACATCTTTGCACATGCTTTATCGTCTTGCAGGACCAAGGCCTTCTGCCACGAGAGGCATCCCAGGGAAGAGAACAGAACTCTTCAAGAGCAGCCTGGCCTCTTGAAAGTAATTCAACAGAGAGAGAGGGAGGGAGAGAGAGAGAGAATGTGCCATCGAGTCAGAAGCAACTCATGGCGACCCCAACCAGAGGGTGTTCAAGGCAAGAGATGAGCAGAGATGGTTTGCTACTGCCTTTCTCCTCCATGTAGCAGCTCCAGTTGACCGTGGTAGTCTGCCACTCAAGTGGTAACCATGCCCGACCCTGCTTAGCAACCAATCCCTGATGAGCTCAGGCCAAATTGGCTAGCCTGGCTGCTGGTAGACTAGAATAAGCCCCAACTCCACTACCTGAAGCAGCTGCCTGATTGTGTCCACAATTAGGGCTGGCCTGGAGCACCATCAGTCAAACATGTTGCTGTTGTTTCTTCGCTGCATGCCAATCAGTTAACTAAAAACAATTTCCTCATATCAGAGTTTGTTTTGTAACTAACCGAGCATTATTTCTGTGCAAGAAGAGACCTTCTCATAATTTGATGTGCAATTGTGTGGAAATGATGTGACAGTTAAATAGACCATGAAATGTTACAGAGATGTCAACACTGTTTTGTTAAAAAAAAAGTTGTGATCCTACTTGTCATTTTCATAGCAAAACACATTACAGTTTCATTGGTTTTGGTTTGTAAATGGGGGTTGTCCCCCACCCCTTTCCTTGCTTGCTGTTTTAGATCTTAATGTCATCAATACATCTTGGTACTGCAGCAAAGGGGGGGGGGTTGTTCCATCTCTTTTACTCTGAAGTTTTATTTTAAAAAGACTGTGTTTCATCTCAATTTACATAAAACATCCTAGAGAAGAAGTAAATATGACTTCCCTGAAGGGCTTCAGTAGAACGCCTATCGTAAAAAGCAGATTTCTTCAGCCCTATAAACAATTGTATGGGCTGAAGAGGAAGGCATGCAATGCAAGGTGAGATATGCTCTTTGTTAAATATGTACTGCAAGTACATATATCTCAAAAGAAAAGCAACCCAGCTGTGCATCATGCTCATTAAAGAGCTGAAGCTGTGTAGTTGTTAACAAACTCTGCCATGAGCTTAAAGTCTCTGATGCAAAACTAATTTTAGCCAGACACTCACCAGATGACCTTAGATAATTCCCACAGCGTCTCAGTATCAGCCTCAGATCTGAAAACTGGGAATAATAATGGTGTAGTGATTCGACTCTTAGACTAAGACCTGGGAGACCCATTCAGATCCCCATTTTTCTGTGAAAATTGCTGGGGGACCTTGGGCCAGTCATTTTTTAACTCAGCTTCACCTACCTCAGAGGGGTGTTGTTGCCGGAACAAAAGCACTGCATCTTTCAGGAGTGGCTTTTGGAAGCATGGGAGGGGCTATGGTGTCATAGGGGCTTCTCCAAATTCCTTGTGGACATGCAGGTGTCTAGATGCAGACATCCTTGCTGAGGCCGCTCTGCAGATGATAACTTACTGCATTCTGTAAAGGCATGTTAATATTACCATTCCATTGCTAGAATATCCAGTCACCAGAATATTTTAGATCTTTATTTTTCTTTATGACCAGCTTTCTATTGATGTGCTGGGAAACTGGGATTCAGAAATTTACATTTATTTCGTCCAGAATAATGCTCTAGAGAGAGACGGAGAATGCAAGCTGACTTGATTGAGCTATAACTTCGTCTGATTTGTAAAAATGAGATTCTACCTAATTTATGGCGGGGATAACTCATTCTCTCTGTGTTTTTAGTCATGCTATCAAGCATTGGGATCGTATGCCACTTGCATACTGAACAGGCATCATTTTTTTCTGTATGTGCACAGTTTTTTGCTTTTACAGGAATGGTCACCCTCCAGCTGTTATAGACCAGAGGGAGGGGACAGATGTGCATGATAGAAAAAAATGCTGAGAGTTCAAATTAGAGAGAGTTTGGCTGTGAGTTGGCTGAAGCACTTGGAGGGCTCAGGGTCTCTCTGGGGACCCGATGGGGCAAAGCAGATCTGCTGCCCTGTAGGAGTGCCTCTTCCCCTCCACCTGTTCTGTACCTGTACATTTGTAAAGCAAATGCACTGTAAGGCTGCTTTCACATAGGGATGATGCTCTGTGTAGCTCTCATTGCTGCTGTGAATGCAGAGGCAACCAAGAAGACCAACTTCTTAATTGTATCTTATAGTGCCCAACTAGGGTTGCCAGTTACCTCCTGGCAATTGGCAGGGAATGGGGAGGGGATTTACCAGGAGCAGCACGGAGGCCCATCCAACTACAGCAATGTGTCTATATTGTCACTGCCCAAGTGACCCAAACATGACACTACCATTTCCAGGACACCAGGGTGACTCTCTAGTATTTGGGCAAAAACGGTATGGTAAATTTGGCTTCTACCATAGAGCTTTTGCCCAAATACCAGTGTCACTTCTGGGTCACATAGGCAGTTACTGCATGTGGGAGGATTCTCCCTCTTTTTCAGGGTAACTTCCCCTCGCCAGCCAGCTGATCAGTGGGGGGGAGGTGGGGCCTGGCACAGAAGGACCCCAGCCTCCACAGTATACCCAACAAATACAGGAGTTCTAAGGCCTTTGATTTAATTAGGATGTTTATTTCATCCCAATCCCCCCCCAGTTTCTTAATAAATAGCACATGTTAATGAATCGTGCTATGAACATTCAGAACAATACTAATAAGGTAAAATTTCCATAATCTTGTTTGGAAAAGGACTGGTTTCTCTAGAATCTTACATTTCTTCTGTGCTTAGTTCTAATATTATAACAACAGCAAGAACAAGTCTATTGGGATATTTGGTTAACATAGCAGAGTTTTGCCCAGTCAAAGAAGTGTGATACTGAGTGCAGTAAATAAACCTCCCAAGAAGTATGTTGCAAAAAAGGTAAACTTACATTTATTCAAGTAGATTCAGTTCACATTCAGGTTGCGGTCAAAAGGATAGAAAGAAGCGTGATCTAGAGAGCATTTTCCCTATTACTAATGGCCAGCTTGTCCAGCATCATGTGTGTGGGAGGATGAGGGCACTGTCTCTACAGGAGAGACCTGCAGAGACATCTGTCTCCATGGAAGGCCATATGGGGAGAGTGAGAAGACAGAGAAGGAGAGGAATGCAAGGGTCGCTGTGCAGAGGCAGGCAATGACAAACCACCTCTGAACGTCTCTTGCCTTGAGAACCCCACCAGGGCTCCACCCTAAGTCAGCTGCCACTTGATGGCAACAACAACAAAGGGCAACTGGTATAAACATAAATTCACCAGTGTATATGTGACAATCAAATCAGATGTTTGCACTTTTATCATGCTTTAAATTTATTATTATTTTGAATACTTCATGTACAATCTGTTGTGCTTTCTTGCATTAACCAGCATTGGGCCTCATGGCAGAGGGTTGTGACAGTTTAGCCGCACAAGACACAGATTGCTTTCAGGTGAAGCCAGTTTCCAGCGTTCATATAAAGCTGCCAAGAGGAGCCCCCCAAAATACAAACGGAACAATTGTTGTTTGCAATTTGTTTGGATTGTCTTACGTTTCCTCCTGAATTTTCAAAAAACGATTAAAGATTATTGTTTTGGTTTGTCGCTGTGCTTCCTCACCAGACATTTATTGGTTCTTATTTAACCCACAGTCATGACAGGTGGCCTTTAGCAAGTTACTTGTCAGGTGTTTCCACCCCTTGTTGTAAGGGAGAAAGGTTACTGACATTAAATATGTAAACTACTTTAAGAGGTTAAACAGAAGTGTTGTCTCAATATGACCAGAAAAGGGCAATTAGTGTCCAATTTTTATGCTATTTTAGATTTCCCTTCTTACTTCTTGAATTCCCTGTCTCTGTTTTAGGACTTAGAAACTAATAAAAGAAGTATTTAGGAATGTTCTTAAGATATTTATGAAGAACTTCTTTTATTTTTTCCAACCTGTTGCTGAAAATAATAAAAGGCCATTCTTGTTAGGGTCAAAATCACTAAAGGTTTCATGCACCAATGTTATTATTATTTTTTGGAGTTAAAGTTTGCTAACATTTATAATCTTAGTTAAAGTGATACTGGGCTTTTGTGTGTGTGTAATATTGCTTAAGGTAATGCTAATGATGTAAGATTGCTTGTGCTCAATTAATCTGTGTCACTTTACTGTTGTCATCATTATTTTAATTGGATCAGAGCCGCTGTAGGACTGTAGAAATCAGAGCCTTGATCTAGCCATTGCTAGATCTTAATGTGAGAAAATCTCTTGGGGATATTTCTGTTAATTTTGCCAAGAAAGCTAAAATTCTAACAAAGAGTGCACTCTTGTTTATGCCTTGCTGAGCAAAAACCCAGCAGCAATGCAGCTAATAATAAAAAAGGTTAACCTTTTCCATTAGATTGGGGGTAAACTGGAAGGCACTGTACTCAAGAAGGAACATAAAGGAACACAAAAGAAGGAACACAAAACACATGGCCTTGGTTTATCAAGGCTACAACTTTATTGGCAGAGCTGCAGCACAGCTCAAACAAATTTCTAATGATAGGGCTGCCAGCCTCCAGGTGGGACTGGGGATCTCCTGGAATTACAGCTCATCTCCAAACTACAGAGATCGGTTCTCCTGGAGAAAATGGATGCTTTGGACTCTCTGGCATTGTACCCCTGTGAAGTCCCTGTCCTCCCAGGCTCCACCCCCAAATCTTCAGTAGTTTCCTTACCTGGCTATGGCAACCCTACCCCCCATTCCTTGCAGATGTCTACGAGGACCTAGCAACCCTATAATCTGTTAACATTACTGGACCACCTCCTTTAGATTGTTGGAACAAGTTGTCATAAATGTGCTAGAATGTAGCTGTCTGACCACGGGCACCCAAGTACTGGTTTTCCACATTGTGCTTCCTAGTGAGTGACCCACCATAAAGGGGGGGAAGGATAAGAAGAAGAAGAAGAGGAGGAGGAGGAGATTGGATTTATACCCCACCCTTCACTACCCGAAGGAGTCTTAGAGCGGCTTACAAACTCCTTCCCCTTCCCCTTCCCCTCCCCACAACAGACACCCTGTGAGGTAGGTGGGGCTGAGAGAGCTCTGACAGAAACTGCTCTTTTCAAGAACACCTCTGACAGAACTATGGTTTGCCCAAGGTTATCCAGCAGCTGTGAGTGGAGGAGTGGGGAATCAAACCCGGTTCTCCCAGATTAGAGTCCGCACCCTAACCACTACACCAAACTGGTTCACCTACACCAAACTGGAAGTGGGAAAGTGCACTTTCTGGATAGTGGTCATGTTCAGTGTACCTTAATCCCCAGGGACTGGGGCAGTGATGAAGATGGAGCAAATGTTTAAAAGCATTCCATTGATGGGAATGATGGCAAAGAAAGGGTGTTTTCTTGGAAGATATTGGTCAAGCTGAAACCCAAAAGGAAAAAAAAAAACCTGGATAATAGGAGGAGCAGGAAAAAGTTATCTCTTCAATTAACAATAGAGGCTGCCTCTGATCAATGGAAACATGTATAAAAGGCTAGAACTGTTCCTTCCTCTTTGAAGTTCGGACACAACTATTCTCCCCACTGCTCTTTTATGCTGCTTATAGGGCCTTCATGCTTTGCTTATTTCTGCCTTTACTGCCTCTCACACTACCCTATACCTTTAATTGTTTTTATGTATTATTGCTGTACTGCTTTGCTTCTTTTTGATTTTATTTTATTCTTAAGGATTTCCTCTGAGAACTCCAGAAAAAGGAGAAGTATCTATGCAAACAGTTTTAGGAAATGCAGGATAATTTAGGCTGCAGTTTTGGGGACACTTTTCTTGGGATTAAGACCTACATAATAACAGGAGACTTGCTTCCTGGTGAACTTGTTCGGAGTTGATTCCTTAGAGGACTCACCTTGACTTTCCAAATGATGGGCTGGAGGTGATTGCATATTTTATGATAATTTAATCATTCGTTACAGATCTGGGTTTATTTCTTTTTTACTCTCCATATCTATGATTTTTATTTTATTTGTCAGAAATGCATCTATGATGGACCCTGGCCACCTTCCTCCCTCAGAGGCAAGATTTTCCCTCCATTTCTCTGTCCCTTCACTGACTGAGCACTGACTGGTAACATGTTTACTTCTCCCCTGAAGAAACTTTGGCTGTCCCACCCTATGTCAGAATATATATTGGCTATTTGCTCAGCCCAGGAACCTGTGGGAAGGGATGCCCTTTAATTTAAACCACAGAAAATGGCACTTGAGACTTTAAAAATTCAAAAATAAATAAAAGGTTTTAATTAACATCAAGGGGAAAGGTCAGGTGAAATCAGTGGCTGAAATTACTGAGGTAAAAATAGCACAAGCACAGACTTTTGTTATATATCAGGCTAATGAGAGGTTCTTAAGTTATTCACAGATACTTAGGTCATTATGTTGAGAGGCTTTTACATGAGAACATAAGAGAACATAAGAGCAGCCAATGTTGGATCAGGCCAATGGCCCATCCAGTCCAGCACTCTGTCACACAGTGGCCAAAAACACTGTTACATGCGAATGACCGGACACGAGTCAAGCAGGAGATTCACACGGAGGTTCAAACACGTTTGGCTTTATTGTAGCGTGGTCATCAGTTTTATCTGTCCAGTTTTTGGTTCCCCATTTTTCTGCATGGTAGCAAAGCAACATGATAGCAGCATTACTATATTTAGTCAGTTATAAAATAAATTACCACGTTACTAATAAACATATTGATCTTCTTTGCTAAATAAAGAAATACATAGAGAAATCTTTTAATACTTTCCAAGCCTTCTTATTAATATCATAGTAAGCAGCCCATTGCCCTTTGCTTCTTGGTTTGACTCACAGATGACCTTTGGGTCACCCCTTCCATCTTTCCGGAGTCAGGCCTTTCGACCCAAGGTAGGGGTGCACTATAAATAAATCAATCACGGGTCTGTGTGTTGGGTGTGGCATGGAACTGGCATTTAAGCAGGCTCTGGGTCCTGCTATAGCATCTCAGTTTCTCCTGCCTTAATAAACTGTGAGCTGATTCACTAACAATGCGTCTGGACCCAGTATTTTACAGTATGTGAATTTGTACACATTTTAACAAGTGTTTCAGCTTCAAAGATTCACGCAAGAACTGAGATCTCTTTCTGTATCTTTCTACTGTACCTGAACTGCAAGACACAGATTATTTAGAGAAGACCAAACTCCAGCGAGAACACTGTGATATTAGAGAGTTGGATTAGGACTGAGAAGAACCAGGTACAAATTTCCACTGGCCAAAAAACCTACAAGGTGACCTTGGGCAAGTTCTCTGAGTAACCTATGTACCTGGGTTACTATGAGGATAAAATGGAGCGGGGGTGGTGGTGGTAGTAGTCCATAAATCCTAGGAGGAAGGACAGGAGAAAAATGAGCTGAATTAATGTAACTCACCTTGACATTTCTCAAACAAGAGTCTTTCACTATTGTTTATCACAAATTGTCACATGAAAGCAAGTAGACACAGTAAACAAAAAGCACCTCATGATTATACCCATCACAAAACACTTGCTGCTGCTGCTGCCACCTCCCTTAGTATCTTAAAGCCAGATTCCAGAAGCAGTCCTGTGTCCTTTTTTTCTAAATGCAGAGGCAGAAATGTTTTTTAAACAGCGAATTTTTTTCAGATGTCAGATGAAAGTAGCCGTATAAGTATACTTATTTGTTCAGTATCTAAAAAAGGCAGTTCAAGGGGGGGAAAACCAAAGCAAACAGGAAAAACAAAGGGCAAGGGAAAACATGAAAAAGTAGAAACATGGATACATCAGCTAATTGATAAAGGGCTGTAAAATAGATCAGTGTTGACATGCTTTCCAAAGTGAAAGAGCAGGAACAACTGGGGGGCCATGAATTCCAAAAGCAAGGCACTACCAAAGGAGCCATGTGGCTACCAGGTTGAACTAAAAGATTGACACCAGAGGAATGCAGGCTCTACAAAGCATACAAAGAGATATTGAAGAGGAAACTGGGACAGAATACAAATGTTTTCAAAGAATACACTAGAGAATGGGCTCCTGTACAAGGAAAAGAGGGGGAGGAGAAACATAGTCACAGAGACAAAGATAAGAAGAGTTACAGTGTGAAGAACAGATATTGTACTGGTGATTTTAAAGGGATAAAGGAAATTCAGCAAAAAAAAGAGCACTGTAATAATGAATCCTAGAAGTAGGTGAATGCACAACAATTTTAGTAGTATCTTCTGAAAGAAAGTATTTTAGGGATATTATTATGCTTGTAATGTTGACAAAGCCATGATTTTGAAAGGGCTTGAATCAGCAACAAAAAGACAAATGCCTAACTATACATTATGTTTTACACCTGTCTTCCTGTTGAGAACTCAGTTCTTAAGTGACAGTGCTACAATCTGGACTTAGATGGTTGTGTGCAGGAAGAACTGGCACCTGCCTTTTATTCAACTTTCAATGACCCTTTGGGAAAAAGCTAAGAAAAAGATAGAACCCCTTCATTAAAAGCCTGGGTAAGGAGAAATGTTTTCACCTGGCACCTAAAGGAAAGTAAAGAAGATGCCAGCCAACCCTCGTGGGACAGGAGCCAAGCCTTAAGGAGCCAAGCCTTAAGGGTAGACTTCACAGTCGTGCACATTCCCTCTGCACTGTTTCCCCTTCCCTCCAGTTTATTTGTGTGTTTTGTGTGCATTCTGCATCTACAATAGGCTTACCAAATCTTGCAAAATCGCAGCGGGGATCCGCATGTCTTTGCAGAATCCGTGCCGCAGGGATGGCGAGACGCGTTGCACTGCCGTCACCAGGACATGACGCTATGCGTCGCTCTGGCAACGAGGCTGTTTGGAGCCCCGTTGCCAGAGCGACGCATAGTGTCACATCCTGGCGACGGCGGGTGCAACGCGTCTCGCCGTCCCCGCGGCACAGATTCTGTGAAGACATACAATCCCCTGCCGCGACTTAGCAACCCTAATCTACAAGCAAAACCCACATTTTTGAGCTAACTGGCTGCTTTGTCTAAGATGAAGAGAAAGGCAAACATCTTTCAAAACTTTTAATAGCAGACCCAAACACCCACCCTCCCACCCTCCGTGATTCTGCAAAAAGAAAGGGAAGGGAGGGGAAATCCAGGCCCAAACATGCAAGACATTTGGGAGCAAGGAACCCCCTAGTCCTTTATATTTACTGATTCCTTTATATTTATTGATTCCTTCTTATGCTTTCTCTAGCTTTTTTTGAGTTTGCTTAAATGGGAGGACGTGTCATCTTTTGTCTTTGGAGAAGGAGGGAAAGAAAACAGAATGGGGAGGGAGTATCAACCTAAACAGAGAGAGGCAGAAACAGGGGAGGGCAGTGGGCAGCACTTAAATACCTGCAGAAACAATTCTACTTTAGAAAGGATTAGCGATTCAAATTGGATGAGAACAAAAGAATCGCAGCAAAAGTAGTTTTGGTAACTGCAGGGCAACAGTGTGCTGGAAGTGGTCTGAAAGCAGATTCCTGTAAAACAAATGCAGAAGCAAGAAAAAGCCCCGACAAAAACGAGAGGTGAAAGTGGGAGGGAATGCAGAACGAAAGAATAGGATGCGCTCAGAAGCCTAGGCAAAATACGGGTGCAGAAAGGGCCCAAGACTTGAAGAGAAGATCAACTGGTGGGCTGGGCGATATGAGAGGCGGTGGTGCTTCAAGTATCTCAGGCCCAGAGCTTCTAGGTAAGAAACAGCACTTTGGATTATAGTCAGAAACAGATGGGCAGTTGATATAAGAGATCCAAATGGCAACAGATAAAATACTAAAAAAGAATCCAGGCAGAGGTGTCAGACTCATTTGTTATGAGGACTGGATACGACACAAATGTCACTTTGTCAGGCAAGGCCACATGTGCCATAAAATGTAATGCCAGGTAACCGAGATATAAACTTTATCAAGTACACAGGCAAACCCAATTAACAATATTATTTTATACCCAAAATAGAAATATGCTTAAAACATTAACACTGGTAAGTCCCAAGTTTATGTGTCCTCATGGTGTGCATCTGCTCACCCCCATTATGAACAGGACAAAATGAAGGACACGAGAATCACGCATGCCATTCCTGAGTTCCTTGGAGGAACAAGATTCAGAAAAGTTTGAGAACTAATCAAAACAAAACCCAGACATATTGTATGTGTGTGTGTGTTGTGGGTTGAAAGCAACTGATTCACTGGGGAACCCACAAAAAACCCAATAAATGTATTTAATTATATGCAAGACTAGGTTTTTTTCTAAGTGATACCATAAAAGGGGGTTACATTTCCATACAAATTAGTTACTTTTTAATATATAATACTTTTAGGAAATGAGTCATCTTCCTTGCAAGTAAATGAGGTAGGTTTTCAGCACTCCCACCATACAGGCAGCCTTAGCAGTCGAGTATGGCTACGATACGTCTCTTGCTCTTTGTTTCCTCTCTTCCCCCATCCTACCTCTGAGGATCTTGGGGAGGCACACCGGACTCCCCCCTCCACCACCACACCCCCCCACCAACCCTGTGAGGTGGGCCAGGCTAAATGACCAGCCCTGGGTGACCCAGACGACAGGGTCCTGGCTCACGAGGAGGGAGGGTCTGAACCCGGTGTAACAGGCCGGATTCACCCCCCGGCCAGAGTAACCCCAGGGTTACTCTGGCCTAGGCTAGAATAACTCCCCCATTCACCCCCCCGGCCAGAGAAACCCCGGGGTTACTCTGGCCTAGGCTAGAATAACCCCCCCAGGCCAGATTAACCCCCCAGGGCTGCCTTCTGGGGGATTCAGCTGACATTTAACTTACCACTCTGGCCAGGCGGGGGTTAGTATGGGCTAGCCCAGAGTAACCCCCCGGGGTTACTCTGGCGTGGCCTGGTAGAGGTTTGTCTGGGAGGGGTTAGTCTGAACTAACCCCCGGGGTTACTCTGGCCTGGCCCAGCAGGGGTTACTCTGGCCGGGGTGTGTGTGAAACTGGCCTGTTACAGCCAGCCAGATTAACCCGGGGTTACTCTACCCTAGGCCAGAATAACCCCTCAATAACCCCTCTGGGGTTATTCTAGGCTAGGCCAGAGTAACCCCAGGGTTTCTCTGGCCGGGGGGTTAATCCGGCCTGTTACACCGGCTCTCCCAGATCCCCCACCCCCATTTCTTATCCAACTTGCATTTCCCTGAGAAAGGGTGGGGCTGATGGGAAGGCCTGATGGACAGGCTGTTTCTGAAACCTCCAGGGGCAGTTTTTTGTCCTCCCGCAACCCATTTTCCAGCATAGGCTGAGAACAGGTGGGACGGAGAAGAGAGGTACCTGTCCCCCACCTACCCCCACACTTATTCTGCCTCCCAGCTCCGAGGCTGTTCAGACGTGCAGCAGCAAGGCCGAGACATATTTCCCCTCAGAGTGGCATACACAAGACAGCCCCGTTGCCTTCCAATCCATGCACCAGCCCTCCTCATCCTCTCTCCACCATTAGCCCCATCCCTTTGTCAGCAAACTGCCGCTCTGAGGGGAGAAACACAACACCTTCTCTTTCTCCGTCTTTGCTTCCATATCCCCATTATTTTACCTCTGCCTCTTAGCCAGCCCTCTGTCCCTTTCTATTTCTTGGCAGCTTCAACCACACACACACACACACCTCACTGCATGCGCCCGCTCGCCTGATTCCCCCCCCCAACTGTCTCCTGCCTTTCCTCCCACACAGCAGTTGCTCATGGGCCAGATAAGACCCCTGTGAACCAGAGAGCTCTAAGATTCCCCTACAGACAGAGGAAATGAAGCAAAATAGCAGGAACATGATAAAAACATTCAAATAGGCCAGAAAGTAATGTAAGCTCAAATATGCAAAAATATCAAAAGAATAGTGGGACCAATGCTATCAAAATATCCAGTTGAAAGTGTTTTTTTGTGTGTGTGAGGTTAAAGACAGAAAAGCAGTATGGGTTCAGGCTACTGAAAGATCATCGAAACGCTGTTTAGAGAGAAGATATTGATAGGGAAATACTGTAAAACTAATGTCAAAGAAACCTAGATGGGATGAGACATTTCTGAAGAAACCTAGATGGAAAGAGACATTTCCAAACAGTGTCAACATTTTCTGACAGTGTGTGCTTTCAGAATCAGAAAACATGTAGCTTGGGAGATCCTGTAGCTGAAAGAAATGATGCTATCTGTTGGAAACATTCTGTGTTTGAACTGTGGCTCAAGACTAAGGAAATCAATCTGAAAGTTTTGATGTCTTTTGACTTTTGAATATGGCCAGGAAGAACCATATGACTTTTCATATAAACCTCCCAGCCTTAACAAGGACCTAACTCACTATAGGTGCTAATATCTCATATATCTCACCTCCTACAGGTGTTAATTTGTTCTACATATTCATTTAATCCTGCAGTACATTCCATGTTTATTCTACTATGCAGTTATTTATTGTGTCCCACAGCTACTCTGGCTGAACTGAATTCTCTTTTGGTTGGATCTTGTTTTACACTGGCCTCTCTTTTTACCCTCCCCTTTCCCCTTCTGCTGGGTATTTAACCAGTCCTAATTGATGTACACTTCTGTGCATCTGAGGAACTGAGCTGTGACTCACAAAAGCTCATGGTATTGTTGGCCTTTAAGGTGCTATTGGACTCTGGTGTAATATATTTCTAGGAATTGAATTCACAGTAGCATGCAGAAGGGCCAAATGCTAAAGAATAATGACTGAAAACGTACAGCTACAGCTGTTAGGTAGGCTTGCCAGGTTTTTAAAATTGCCATCATTGCAAAAGTGTAATATCATTTACAGGGAAAACCCAGAACTGATGTGAGCCCGCTCTAGGAATAGCCAGAAGCTCAATGGTTTTAACCTAGTACAACTCCCTGGTAAAACCTTAGAGTTTCCAAAGATTCCTAGAGCAGACTAATGTAACTACCATTTTTTCCCCAGAAGTGACGTAACAACCATCACAATGACAGCATTCCCGAATGTCTCCACCCCACCCATGTTGGGAAAATTAGCAAAAATAATTAGATATTCAGAGTTTGCAATGGATCTTTGCTTCACTGGAGAGGAGGCATTCCTTTCTGTGTAAAAATCTTTATTTCTAGTGGAAAGGTACACAGGAAAAGCTACAAAATAACAGACCTAAGGCTACATCTCTACAGCTACAGGAGAGACCAACCACACGGTCTCACAACAACAGCTATAATGGAGATTCTTCTTCTTGACCCCTAGAGGGAAATCACCTGAATACATTAACCAAAGATCGTGAGTAAACAGACTTAGTGTCAGCAAGCTGCCATTCTGTGTTCTGTGACCTCTGTGTACATATCCTTCCCTGTTGCACCCGGCTTGGTTTCTATCATCCTGCTCCTGCGTTGGAATGCAAAAGATAACTGCTGGAGGTTGTGTGGGGGAGACGCTTGCCTATTGCTTTTCCCATGACTACTGCACCTGTGTTTTGTCTGATGTTCTGCCTGATTCCCATGGACTGGGCGCGCAACCGTTTCATTAGCCCGCCAGCGGGAAAGTTATTCATTGGATCTGTATCTGTTTGAAGTTCCTTTATTATGCTTGCCCTAACTGTGTATCCCCAGTTCTAACAAAGAACGTGTTTGAGTATGTCTTCAACGCTTTGAAATAAATTTTGCTTTTCTTGTGTTGATTTATTTTCTAAGCAAGCTCATTTTGTGCCTTTTCCTTCCTTGCCTACAGCTCAGAGGTTGGCGAAATCGTTTATGTCTCACGTGGTGAAAATTCATCAATTACCTGCTAAATTAATTTCTGACAGGGGGACCCAATTTGTTTCTAAGTTTTGGAGGGAACTTCTTTCCATTTTAGGGGTGGAACAAGGGCTCAGCAGCGCGTATCATCCTGAGACTGACGGACAAACAGAACGAGTTAATCAGACCCTGGAGCAATATCTTCGTTGTTTTACTAATTATCAACAGAATGATTGGTGTGAATTGTTGCCTCTTGCTGAATATTGTTATAACAATACTGTCCATAGCTCCACGGGCATGTCTCCTTATAAAGCTGTCTCTGGTTACGACAGCCCCCCCCTCCCTTTCTTGGAGGGGATGGGCCAACGTCCTGTGGGGGATGCTGATACCTGGTGTATGTCCTTGCAAAAAGCATGGCCTCTGCTATGCCAAACACTTGACGCAGCCAAGGCTGCTTACAAGACCCAGGCAGACAAGGGTAGGGTGGTGGGGTTTGATCTGAAACCTGGGGATCTTGTGTATGTCTCGACCAAGAACATTAAGATGCTGCGGCCTAGCAGGAAATTGGGGTGGAAGTTCATAGGTCCATTCAAAGTGCGTAAAGTCATAAATGATGTGGCGGTTGATGTTGTTTTGCCTAAGAATTTACGTGCTCTGCATTCTGTTTTTCACATGAGCCTGTTGAAGAAGGATCCTGGCCCGTCTCCCTGGAGACCAGCAGTTACTCCTCCTCCACCTGTCATTTTGGAAGGGGATGAACATTTTGAGATCGCTGATATCCTTGATTGTAAATTGAAACGTGGTAAACTCTGGTACCTTATCGAATGGGTTGATTTCGGTCCCCAGCACCGCGAATGGGTGGAAGAAGGGGATATTCGGGCCCCTTACCTGATCCGTAGTTTCCACAAGAAGTTCCCGGACAAACCGGGAGGTCTCCCGCCCAGCCCGGGAGATCTCCCGCCCGGCCCGGGAGGTGTGTTGTAAGTGTATTTTAAGGGGGGCAGTATGTCAGCAAGCTGCCATTCTGTTTTCTGTGACCTCTGTGTACATAT
>NW_015170440.1:30018-36670 GCF_001447785.1 Gekko japonicus
GGTGCTGTAACGCTTGCCTATTGCTTTTCCCATGACTACTGCACCTGTGTTTTGTCTGATGTTCTGCCTGATTCCCATGGACTGGGCGCGCAACCGTTTCATTAGCCCGCCAGCGGGAAAGTTATTCATTGGATCTGTATCTGTTTGAAGTTCCTTTATTATGCTTGACCTAACTGTGTATCCCCAGTTCTAACAAAGAACGTGTTTGAGTATGTCTTCAACGCTTTGAAATAAATTTTGCTTTTCTTGAAAACGTGGATTTATTCTCGATGCTTGGGGATCCAACATATTGTTAGAACTCCCTTTCTCCTATCGTTCCGAATCTGGCAGGTTTCCCTTCCAGGTCAGTCTAAACAATAGCACACAAGGTAAACAGATTAACCCTATAATGACTGAATTAGACCTTGTAACACAAACATATTTCCAACAACCCAGACTTTTGCCAGTTGCCAGCCATAGCTGTAGGGACTATAAATTCTTGCAGAATTAGTCCCTATTGCTGTTCCTTTGGAAATCAAATTGACTGTAACTGATTATTCAAAACTAATCAGTATTTAATTTGATACCCATCTTCTAGCGGTGGCGACATCGCGGCAGTCAGCATGGAGGAAATGAAGAGAGGCAGCGACATCCCAAGGAGGCGGTTGGCTCGGCAGCTGATGATGTGGCCAGCAGGAGGACATCCGGAGCCGTAAGGACGTTGTGACGCCCACCGCGGCTGCGCACCAGGGCCCATAACCAGCAGCCCCCGAGAGGAGTTGCCAGAGAGCCGAAAGAACAGCGGAGGCCACAGAAGACGTATCGGAGAAAAAAACTGGAAGAAGTCACCCACTCGCCGGACAAATGAATGATCAGAGCCAGGAGGGTACCTGGTAGGGCTTCCCCCACCCCAGATGTACTGTGGCCATAGTTAGGGTTTCTGCATAGGTCTCTGCACCATGCACCGTGTAAGCCGCTCAGAGCCCTTCGGGGGTGAGCGGGGTACAAATAGAAAATATAAATAAATAAATAAATAAATATAATATCAACTATGCATCACCTTCCTTTTTGGACTGCCATCACCTGGCAGGCAAAAACAGACGAGAGCCCAAGAAAAAAGTGGAGAAGTTGGTGTAACTCTGCATTCCTTCCCATCCAGCATTTCCATTGGTCCCAGCCCTTCCTCTCTGTCCCTCACAAATACAGTCTCAAAATCTGCAGCCAAAAAACACAGAACTCAAACCTATCCAAACCAAACTGTGCATCTATGTGAGTGGTGTTAAACATATCAAATAAAACAATATGACCTGTGAGAATAGTTTATTGCCCTTAAAGGACCTGGCATTTTGTAGGTATATGATTTTGGAGTTCTTCCCCCCCCAACACACACACACAGTTTGAAATTTGTGATGCTACGCTAGCTGCAGTGCTTGATAGCAAAGCAATAATTTCATGTATAAGTCAGACTTTCTGTACACAACATAGTAGCAATGGCCACTAAATGGATAAGAAAAAAAACCCACTGTAATATAGAAAATCTAAATCCAAACATATTTCCCGTTTGGTAATAGTTTCACTTTACACCTAAGCAACACACACAAGCCCTGGTTCACTGCTACTGGAAATTGAACACAGGTAGATGAATTCTCATAAATGGAGTTTTGGGACCATATTTTCTCAGTATTCTTTCAAGCAGGAGTACAAGACACACACAGATTCAGATGGGGGTATACGTATGGGAAGGGGGGGGGTAAACCCTTTCACACCCACAAAATTCTGCAAATGAAAGCTAGGCTCTCTGCACTGTAACACACACACCCCTTTAAATAGCTAACAACTTTTTCATGTGGTGGAGGGGCATTTTCAATTAGCAAAACTATGCAAGAGTGTAAGAGTTAAACCCTGTTTCCATACAACCCCAATCTGAGCTGAGCTGAGCTGCTGGAGACCTGTGATCCTTCATGTCTGTTTGGACCCTTAATTTAGCTCTTCAGAAGCATGATTGATGTTGTTTTGAAGATCACACTCATTTGCATTAAATCATACTAAATGCTTTTCATATTTTCAGTTGATCAACTTCCATAATGTTTCTTTTTTAAGGCGTGGGTTACTGAAAAATGAAGAGGGAAGGGTTGCCCTTGAAGTCCCCGTTATTAAGGAATTTTATCAGTAAGTCCCGGCATGGTAATGTCAGCATTACAGAACATTACCACAAAATGCTTATGTCCTGCTGCTACATGAACATCAGAGCATTTATTTCTCAGTGGTGCTGACCTGAGTGTCAATCTGCCCCTACAGCTTCAGATACTACAATGTTATATAGACATCAGCAGTTTCCAAGGTGATCTAACGTCACCCAAAAGACAGAGCCCATCAATCATCTTTACAGGTATTAATGGCTTTTGCACATGTTGGCCTGATCTTTATTTGCTCTTTATCCTGGTTATTTCTGACTCTGAAGGATTACTTAGCAAACTTGTGTGGTAAATTTCTAGATCAATGGCACATTTAGGCTACTCTCCTAGGATAGTGGCATATTTTGTAGCCAAACAGCATTGTCAAACACAAAGTGTACATACATTTCTGAAGATTATTTGGTTGGATCCAAAAGAGGATGTCCCAATGATAGAAGGGGAATACTTTTCACTGTTTGTTCCAAGTCCCCCTTCATGCTGTTCATGGGGATCCCATCTCCAAGTGGTGCAATTTTGGGGGGTGTTTGGGGCTGTAGCAGGAGTTGTGTTCTGCAGATGGAAATCCTTCCATCAGTGGATATGACACAGGACCCAAGCCTGTATCTCTCAGACACATGTGTTGCGTGTACACACAATACTTGGGTTTTGGCTATTATTGCAATGGTGCTGTATTTTTGTTGGGAGATATATTTGAGAAAAGATATGCCTACGCCTTCTAAATATTTGGGGATTTTTTATTTAGGTTTAATCACATGGTCAGAACTGGCCAGGGTTCATATATGGGTGGTGGCTAAAGTAGCCCATAATGGGAACGGTACGTGCATTCAGTCACATGGAGATGGCCTGATTTCATGTGGTTTGTGCCTTAAAAAAAAAAAAAGATAAAAGGATTGCACAAACTGGGCTATGTGTATGTGGTTGGGGAGGGACCATGACTCAGTGGTAGAGCACATGATTTGCATGCAGAAAGTCTCAGGTTCACTCTCTGGATGCAGTTTAAAGATCTCAGAAAGAAAGTGTTGGAAAGACCTTTCTCTGCCTGAAACTATGGAGAAGACTGGTGCTTGCTCATATGCAAGTGCAGGCTTTTGCCCACCTCCCACATCCTTGGATGGAATCACATGGGTGGGTGAGCCTATGAAGGGGCAGCGCAGGAGTGCTGACCTATCAGGGATTGGCTGGCCAGCCAGATCTAGTGGCAGCAGCCATTTCCCTGGCCATTCCAGCCGAAGACGAGCTCCCTGCCCGCCCGCCTGCCCTCAGCTGGCAACCGTGTGGGAGTAGCCAGTCGCCGGTTCCGGGGCTGAGCAGGAATTTTTTGGGTCTCTCTCAAATTGGCTTCGAGGGGGACTTTTTTCACCTGCTTCACATGGTCCATGGGGGTTGTGAGATAAATAGGCCTGATAATCTGGTTAGGCCCTTCTAGGACAGTGGGAAACCACGGGTTGAGGGGGTAGATTGAAATATCAGTGATGGGTTCCCCCCCTCAAACTGGGTTCCTAGTGGCTTGGCAGTCCGGGAGGCTCAGGTGGGGGCCCCTTTGGGGTTGGGGGAGCATATGGCAAGCCTGAGGGCTTAGCAGTCATGGCGACAATGTGGTCCTCTGTCTCCTCTACACACTTGGAGTGCGGGCTGTGATGGGTAGGGTCTGGAAGGATTCTGGACCTGACTCTGAGCCGTGGTGGGTTTACCCTGTTAAGAAGCCTGCTTTGCTTAAATATATAAAGGATGCAAACGTAAATAAAGTCCCAGTTTAACCCATAACTTGTGTTTCATTCGAGGGTGGGTGGGCGGGCAACTACTGCTAGTCAGAGTAGACTGAAGCATGGTGTTTGCCTGCATCATAGTTTCCCTCAGATGAATGGGAGGATGCATGCTCAGTCCTGCATCATGCCTCTGGGAATCCTAGCACAGTGAACGTGTGAACAGGTTAAAACATGGTCCATGCATGCATGCATGGCTTCTATTAAGGTTTTCAGACAGATTTATATGCTTTTCTGCCATTATTCTTATACTAGTAAGGAACGTACTCCCCAAAACTGGCTCAGCTACCCCAAAATGCTTTTTGATCACATTGTAGAATATGTATGATACACATACGTGGATCTTATTAAGTAGCTGTTAGATACGAGACTCAGGCAGCAGGTGAACAGTGATTAACAGCTTTATTGAAGTCAGAAGAACCAGAATGAGACAAATCAATGGAGCAACAGGCTCCTTTTTAAACTGTCCGGGCTTGGCAAGCCACGCCCACATGTCAGCTAAGGTCCAATCAAATGCAGTACATAAAGACCAATCATTTCTCTTCCCTCCAGAACTTCCTTTGTTCTGATAGGTCTATTTTATAATACCTTTCTAGACTCAAGCTCATACATTCATTACCTTACAATACATTACATTACATACACAACAGTAGCATTATACATTATGGGTGCCTTTGTCTTTCCCAATTCCTTGTTTCTCTCCCATTCCTATTTCCATTCACAATTACTCAATGCCATTTAAATTTGTATGTGTGATTTGCTGGTTGGATGCTCACCCACATGAAAATGAGGACTGATTGAGTGGTGGTGCAAATTTTGCATCACATTTGGTGCCTTCATGCTTGCATCTCCCTTTCTAAAGATGGTGTTTGGTTAACAAATGAATGAAAGCTGTCAGGAGGGATTCAAGGTGAAAGTCAGTTTTTAAGTGGTGTTACTAAGCAACATTACTATGATTAGTTCCTAATCGTGAGCAGTAGGAAGGGGCAGTAAGCCACTAGACATGCTGTCACATCAAAAGGAACAATCCGCTTGTATGTTTTTAATCACAGGCAATGTGGATTGCTTGTTAGAGATTTAATTAAGTTAGGCTGAAAGATGTGGGGCAGGTGGGATATAAATAATTTAGAGTGCTTTTGTAACAAAGTGTTTTGTAGGTACAGGCATTTCAGTTTCTGTTGCTATCCAGAATTTGACCTGCAGTTGCATACTTTAGTCTTAGGTTTAATTACCATAACTTAATTAAAAATGCTGGCGCAGGATAAGAAGAGTTCATCTTGGAAAGGACAACAGGCAATTCAATCCTCAGAATTTGCACAGGGGTATATACTCTGGCCATGAGCTTTCCTAGAGAACAGTTAGGTAGGCTGATGTGATGAAAATCCGCCACTGAAAGCTCCAGTGCCATAGTACTGGAGCAGCTCTATGAAGCTGGTGTAATGTCAGATGCCACTTAAATGGAAGGATTATTCAGATAAATTGCCTTAGACAGTGATGTTTTCCTGCTTATGAAAGAGACTCACCTCACCCTGACCTGGATAGCCCAGGCCAACTCAGTCTCATCAGATCTCGGAAGCTAAGCAGAGCCTGACCCTGGCAAGTACTTGGATGGGAGACCTCCAAAAAATACCAGGGCTGGGAGGCAGAGGCAGGCTATCAAACTACTTCTCTGAATGTCCCCTATGCACCACTAGGCGTCACCAGAGGTCACCATGATTTCCAGGCATGGGCACACGGACATGCATGCATGCATGCATGCGCACACTAATGCAAAAAATACCAAAAAGGGGTGGGGGAGAAAGAGACTCACCTCATCCAAAAGAGAACTCTGTCTAAATGCAGCTTTCTGCACATGTTGACATTGTTAATTTGCCATGTTCATCCATATGTATTTGGATGCATCTCAGTTCAGGGCCAACAGGAGGTCTGTGAGAATAGTTGATAAAAGGGTTGGAACACTTTCCCTATGAGGAAAGGTTAAAACGCTCGGGGCTCTTTAGCTTGGAGAAACGACAGCTGAGGGGTGACATGATCGAGGTTTATAAGATTATGCATGGGATAGAGCAGGTAGAGAAAGAAGTACTTTTCTCCCTTTCTCACAATACAAGAACTCGTGGGCACTCAATGAAATTGCTGAGCGGTCGGGTTAGAAAGGATAAAAGAGTGATTAACACATGGAATTCACTGCCACAGGAGGTGGTGCTGGCTACAAGCATGGAAGGCTTCTAGAGGGAATTAGATAAACATATGGAGCAGAGGTCCTTTGGTGGCTACTAGCCACAAGGTATAGATAGGAACTCTCAGTCTGGGGCAAGTGATGTACTGTATACTTGTTGCCTGGGGGGGGGAACAGTGGGAGGGCTTCGAGTGTCGTGGCCCCACTGGTTGACCTATGGATCCACAAGGGTTAAGCTGACTCTAAATATTATAAAAATGCAAAATTTATTCAGGTGTACACATTTTAAAACTTAGACTCATTAAAATATACCATTCAGACATAAAAAAACTTCTCAACATTCATACATAGATGCAGGGGTCATTTGGGGGTGACGCGGGGGACGCGATCCCCCCGGGTGAGGTGCGGGAGGGCGGGGCCTGGAGGTCCCTGCTGGTGCCCGCTGGAGGTCGCCGCCGGCTGTGGGGAGGACACACTTCCGGTGATGTCAGGGGGTGTGGCATATGCTAATGAGTCCCCCTAGCTCTTTTCCCTAGCTC
>NW_015170440.1:42759-45075 GCF_001447785.1 Gekko japonicus
TATAGCCAAGGGGTATGGGGTGGAGTGGACAAGCTGTCACAAATGCAGAACTAGGAAGACAGAAAAGCCACAGGGGAGAGGGGCTGTCCTCAGAGACAGGGAGCCATTGACTGAACTGGCTGCCATTCATTCTAGTCCTTGTCTCATACAGACAATAGACCTGCCAGGAGGGAAGGAACCTGCTCATTAAAATGATCCTAGATTACTGGGGCCCAGTGGTGAAAGAGGAGGGCTTTGACCAAGAATGGTGAGCAGAAAGGGAAGATGAAGGGGCAACCAGTTTCTGTGAGAGAATTAAGGTCTGGATACCAGTCTAGGGCCAGACTCCAAGCCGATGGATGAAGAAAGCCCAGAAACTGCTCATTAAAATGATCCTAGATTACTGGGGCCCAGTGGTGAAAGAGGAGGGCTTTGACCAAGAATGGTGAGCAGAAAGGGAAGATGAAGGGGCAACCAGTTTCTGTGAGAGAATTAAGGTCTGGATACCAGTCTAGGGCCAGACTCCAAGCCGATGGATGAAGAAAGCCCAGAAAGAAAAGATGCCAAGCAGAGGAGTGTGAAAAATAGGGTGATGAAGTGACCTGGGAAAGATGAAGGTTCTCTTGGTTGGGTGACTGAAACATTTAAAGACACTCTGATGAATATCAAATGTTCCTTGTTCTGGGACACATCAAGAGTGACTGTACTGTTTTCAATAAACAAAACAGTTAAATCTTTTTGAGTCAATGATGAATAATAATAAGAGTAGGTTTTTGTACCCTGCTTTTCTCTACTTTAAGGAGCCTCCAAGCATCTTACAATCACATTCCCTTCCTCTCCCCACAACAGGCACCTAATGAGGTTGAGAGAATTGAAACTTGCCTAAGGACTTTGAAGTTTAGGATGGAAACTCTCTCCCTTTAAGGTGCCTCTTCCACCAGAGGGACTCTCACACAGGCATGTACACAAACTCTCTCTTAGCATCTACACCCAGCTCCCACTGTCCCATCTCAAGCACCATATCAGCCAGCTTTTATTGTTTTCAGCCAAAACATTCAGCATGTGAAGCCAGCCAATCACAGCAGCCCTTGCTCATGATGCGATCGATTGTCTAGGAAGTGCCAGAGATCTCCCAGAAAACTGCTGTGAGATGGCGGTGATCATGTGGTATAATTTATCCTCTACTGAGGTAGTTAAGGTGCTTCACAGTCTGATGTAGTGGTTAAGTGTGTGGACTCTAATCTGGGAGAACCGGGTTTGATTCCCCACTCCTCCACTTGCTGCTCCTGGATGACCTTGGGCAAGCCATAGTTCTGTCAGAGCTGTTCTCTCAAGGACAGTTCTGGAAAGAGCTCTCTCAGCCCCCGCCCACCTCAAAGGGTGTCTGCTGTGGGGAGGGGATGGGAAAGGAGTTTGTAAACCGCTCTGAGACTCCGAGTGAAGGGTGGGATATAAATCCAATCTCCTCCTCCTCCTTCGTGTTCTCTGTGTACAAGGCATCCCTTTGTTGTATTTATAGTAAAACAAATGTAAATGGTTTTTTTGATGAGATGGGAAGTGGAAATATACTACAATTCCAGTGAGACTATACAAGAACACACATATGCAACTGCTGTAATTCCAAACAGATAGGAAGCCATGTTCCTGTGTCAGATAAATTCAGATTCAGACACCGAACCGTAAGTTAGAAGGCTGTGGGGGTTTTGTTGCATCTATATTCTCCCCTTTAAATCACTGGTGGAAGGGTGTGACAGAGGCAGATGTGTATGTAATTTGCTACACAAATAAAAGCCACCAGCTGCACATGTGCAGATGTAGACAGCAGTCTGGCAAACAGGCTGAAGCTGTCAAAGGATGAACTCTGTGACTGTGACACACAATTATAAGGTGATCTGAACTGGCAGGCATTTGTACGTATCTATTTCCAACCAGCCTTTCCATTGCAAAACAAATGGCAATAAAAAGGAAGACTGTAACGTTATTAGACTTTCCATTGCCTTTCCTCCTCAATTTTTCAGTTTGAATAAAACCATTTATATAACTGTATTGCTCATGGCTGTACATGTTAAAGTGATAATCTGGGTCAGCACAGAATCAACATTATAGCAGGTACTGTGCAGCCCTTTGAAGACAATGCTTTTCTCTCCATGAGTGCATGCCTATTGTTCATTTGTGACATACGAACTAGACACCTTGCTTCAAAGATGGGCTGCTGTTGCGAGGCCAGGGTCAGGCTATATTTTACCAGTGATCCAAACCACAAAATTTTATCTTGCTCAGAAAATCCTATTTTTTCTTCCAGCTACTCACTCAGTTACGCAGATATGACTTCACTGA
>NW_015170441.1:0-36899 GCF_001447785.1 Gekko japonicus
GCAACCCCAGGCTGACTTCAGACTCTGGCTTGATTGACACGTGCAGCTTGCTGAGGTGGCAGCGAGGTGGTGAAACGGGTTGCACTCCTGTTGCACGCGAAGGGGGGGGGCTCACATGTTGAATGATCCTCTGCATCAAATACTCTCTCTGCAGGTGCGAAATGAACACAGAAAGGAGGGAGCCGAGCTAGAACTTTTCTTCCCGGTGTGTGGACTTTTTTTTTTTTAACTTGCAAGGAGTATCCCCCCCCCCCCGGGGGGGGGGGGCGTTCAAAAAAGGCTGCTTCTCCCTGCAATCTGAATCTGCTGTAGCACCTCATGGTCCGTCCATTTCATCCTGGACCGTGCCCGTGGGAAGAGGCTCTCGGGAGCGATCCCAGCCACACACCTTCGTTTGCAATGACAGGAGAACATGCTTTGCATGCAGACGGTCTGTGACAGTTGGCATGATTGCTTGGCCTTGTGGCCTAAGCAAGAGGCCCAAGTGAATTCTAGAAAGGAGGAGGAGGTTGGATTTATACCCCACCCTTCACTACCTGAAGGAGTCTCAGAGCGTCTTACAATCTCCTTTCCCTTCGGGTAGGTGCTCATTAGGAGCTGCGGTGGCTCAGTGGTTAAGACGTTGAACTGCAGGCGGGAAGGTTGGTAGTTCAGCAGTTCGAGACCCAAGTGTCACATGACGGAGTGAGCTCCCGTCTCTGGCCCCAGCTCCTGCCAACCTAGCAGTTCGAAAGCAAGAAATTGCAAGTAGATAAATAGGGACCACTTCGGTGGGAAGGGAACAGCGTTCCGTGCGCCTTGGTGTTTAGTCATGCCGGCCACATGACCACGGAAATGTCTTTGGACAGCGCTGGCTCTTCGGCTTTGAAATGGAGATGAGCATCGCAACCCTAGAGTCGGACTCGACTGGCTTTCGAGCAAGGGAACCCTTACCTTTTTTACCCAAAGCTGAGACCCTGTGAAGTAGGTGGGGCTGAGAGAGCTCTTTTGAGAACTGCTCGTGAGAGAACAGCTCTGAGAGAACTTGTGAATGACCCAGGGTCACACCAGCAGCTGCATGTGGAGGAGTGGGGAATCAAACCTGATTCTCCCAGATTAGAGTCCGCTCTCCTAACCGCTACACCAAACTGGCTCTCTTCTTTGATGCTTCTTTGAGCCTTTTTTGGATTGGGGAAGGGCTGAGAGGCTGATTTGTGGCTCTGAATCTGTCCATCTTCCCCGAAGGGCTTTTGAACTGTGCAGTTGTCTCTTTAAATGGTGCATCAGAGTGCTGTGCCCAGTGTGTGTTTACTTAATTTATGCCCGCCTTTCTTGCCAATGGGGACAGTTACGTCGTGCTCCTCTCCTCCGTTTCAGCCCCACAACAACTCTGTAAGGCGGGCTAGGCTGAGACGGTGGGACTGTCAACCAGCAGCAAGCTTCTCTGGCAGAGTAGAGATTCAAACTTGGTTCTCCGAGATCCTGGTCCCAGACTCTGCCTGCCACATCACACTGGCTTTCTGTGTGCCGGGTCTTTTAAAATCGAGGATAGCATTGAGAGATGCTGTTTCATTTCAGGTGAGTCATAGTCCCGCAGTACAGCAGCATGCAGGAGGTTCTGAGTTCTGTCCCTGACCTCTAGATGAAGGTTGTCGAGATGGAAGAAAAAGCTTGCTTGGTACTTTGGAGCACAACTTCCAGCCTGGGCTCTGGGCTAGATTGGTCTGTAGTAGTAGTTGTTGTTCAGTTGCACGGTCGAGTCTGACTCTTTACGACCCCCTGGACCAGATCACACCAGGCCTTCCTGTCTTCCGCCGTCCTCCGGAGTTTGCTCAGCTTCATGTTCATTGCATCTATGACACTGTCTCACCATCTCATCCTTTGCCGTCCCCTTCTTCTTTGACCTTCAATCTTTCCCAGCATCAGGGTCTTCTCCAGTGAGGGCTCCCTTCTCATTTGGTGGCCAAAGTATTTGAGCTTCAGCTTCAGTATCTGGCCTTCCAGGGAACAGTCAGGGTTCATTTCTTTGAGGATTGACTGATTTGATCTCCTTGCAGTCCAAGGGACTCTCGAGAGCTTGCTCCAGTCCGAAGTGCCTCAGTCTATATTTTCGTATAAATAGATGTCAGGGTTTCGGCTGTGTCTTGCCAGTGTAGGTAACGTTGTGTATGCCTGGAGAGAGGCTTTTTATGGTCTGTGGACGCCAGTTTTGCATTTACTGTTTGTCTACAGAATGTTTTTAAACCAAGATATGGTCCACACCAGGATATATTCCTTACTCCACATGATTGTGGGTAGATTTGATGACTGGAAACTGAATGTGTGAAAGGTCTTCAATGACAAGTGTTTCGGGGTGAGGATGAGAGGTGATAGAAAGGTTTCTCCGTGTGGTGATTCCTGCAGAGCCCCAATCATTCTTGCACGTCATCAGCAAATGGTGCAGTCAGCAGTAAGAGATCATCATGAACGTGTGAACTTGTGCCCCGTCTCAGAGTCTGCAAGAGTCAGGTTTGATTCTGGGAGATTCCAGCAAGTGCCTTTGAAGCATCGCTGGCTGCCCAGAAACCTTGAATGCCCCTCTAGTGTAAGTCAAGGAGAGTTTCCTGAGTGTAGGAACCATTGGGACCTGTCATCTTAAGGGTATTCCAGGATCTCCTTCATTCATAGCTGTTAAGAAGTCAGGAGGAAGCTTAACACGGCAGGATAGTTCTTTGCAAAGTTGTCCTCTGTCAGATTTTTCAAACGTTTGGAATGGACATCGTAGAGGCTGAATTCTGATTTTTGATTTATATGTAGTTGTGTATGTATTATATCTTATTTATACTCGCTATTATATTTGGGATAAAGCACACACAAAGGTTATAATTATATGGGTTTATTTATTTATTACATATTTTTGCATGGTGTAACCTTGTTTAAGTTAACTATTCATAGCCATGTCCCCTGTTTTACATCGTCTTCTTTCCCCGGCCTGGGGGGCGTCGTGAGTTCCAAAGGTGTACTCTTTTTTTACACACGTAAATTGGATTACTGACCGTTCTCTGTTTCTGCGGATGAGTTGCAAAGTGCCACACCCGCTCGCTTCCCGCTACATTCGTAGATTATTTATGAAAATGGTGTGCATGATTTCCTCCTCCTCCTCCTCCTCCATTTGCTCTTCACAACAGCCCTGCGAGGTAGGTTAGGCTAACAGAGAGCGACTGGTCCGAGGTCCCCCAGTAAATTTCATGGCTGAGTAGGATTTGAACTCGTCTCTCTCCAGTCTGAGTCCTGTGCTCTAACCACTGTAGCACCCTGGCTCATTTATGTCGCTGTCCAAGCAGTTAAACTCTTCTCAGTCTGTTGCAGTGAATGGGTTTAGAAGGATGTGACTGCTTACCAGGGGAATGTTAGGATCTAGGAGGTCTGAGTTCAGATCCTCTCTCTGCCATGAAATTCACTGGGCGACCTCTGCCCAGTTATTCTCTCTGGACCTAACGTACCTTACAGTGTTTGTTGTGAGACAAAAATGGCAAGGGAGAACCATGAATAACACTCTGAGCCCTTTGGGAGACGGGCGGGCCAAAACTGGACAAGGTAGATGAAGAGGCACTACACGGTGTCTTATAAAGCTGTGCTGGCCAAAACAGAGAGGTCTGTGCCCTCAGGGAGCTTGCAGTATGAAACACACAAAGAGTTGGGTATGTTTAGCCTGGGAAAGAGAAGGCTTAGAGGGGACATGATTGCAGTCTTCAAGTATTTGAAGGGCTGTCATGTAGAAGATGGAGCAGATCTATTCTCTCGTGCTCCCGATTGCAAGACTAGATGTGCTGCCCCAGCTAGCGTTTTAAACTGTAGTTAAGTAGAACTGTCATATATCTTTAAGAGCAGTGGTTCCTGGGAATTGAAGTCTTTAGTTAGACATCCCACAGCATCCGGCACACAGAAGCGCGAAGATTCGAGTTACCTCTGGATTGAGCTGTATGTGGAATACCTGTTATAATCTCTGGCTGAGTTGAGAACGGTTCCAGACTTCTCAGGGTATAACTGTTACACGCCTGTAGTTTTTTTTCCCCTCTCGAGTTAGTTGACATGCTTGGCATGTTAAGCTTTTACAGGGCCACTCAGGTGCCACCCCAGGGCCCTTCTGCCTCACTGGCTGCCCTCACCAAGCCTCTCAGCAAGCTGCTTTTTGTCTGTCATCAGGAGACGGCCTCAGCCTTTATGCCCTATTGGCCATCCAGAGGAGCTGGCTGGCCACTGTGTGAGATGGGATGCTGGACTAGATAGACCACTGATCTGATCCAGCAGGGTTCTTCTTATGTTCTTATGCCATCTTGCCAAAAAAAATGCCTAATTATTCATTCCCAGAAGCTTCTGTTAAGAGGACCTTGCATGTCATGAGCCAGGGTGGGACCTGGTTGCTTCAGGGTGTAGCGCAAGCAGGGGTCATTTCCTGCGGGAGCGCACAGGAGCGGAGCTCCGGCAGTAAGGAGCCCAGGGGGCGGGCACATGCAACAAGCCCCACCCCCTGCTCCCAGCAGCCCTCAGTTGGGCCACGAGGAGCAAGAAGCAGCCAGGTAAGTTGCAGAGCCGCCCCCCGGCCCGCCTTCAGGTACAAGCTCTCCCTCCTCTGTGAGGGCAGATCTGTGCGAGCTTATTAAGGAGAATTCCAGCATTGAGCAAAACCTCCAACTGAAGCAGATTTCAACTCTCCTACTCCTCTGATTTCTAATTAATTTTTTTTAAAAGAAGCTCCTTTCTTCCAAAAACCCAATTATACTTGGGCATTAGCCTGCAACCAAACTTTCTCTTATAGCCCAAGTTACTTCCTGCACATTTAGGGCAACAGGGGTTAGGTTTCTGCACAATTTCACCCGGACAATCCAACCTTTTAAAATTGGTTTCTTTTTTTAATTGTCCCTCCCATAATCCAATCCCGAACAACAAAAATGTAACATTTCCGAAGGCTAATTAGCATGTTAACAGAGTGGATTAGTGATCCTCCGCTTCCTTTTTTCTAAAACCACTGCTCTCAACCAATTTAGAACTAGACAATGAGCTTAGTGGCCTGGATGTTGCTGCCTGGAAGTAGACATTACAGAGAACACGTGGCTGCAACGACAAAACAGGCCCCGGTATCGACTGCCTTCTCTCTCCTTGTTAATCTCAACTTTCACGAAATGCATGGTGTCGGTGTCAGAGAGTTCCCCCGTCCCATATGGCAGCTAGTGGAAGTTTGTGGGACAGGTTGGGAAACTTACACAGTTTACACTACATTGTTTGTTTTGCAAAACAGGGTATCATGGAAGGGGTGAGGAGGACATGACACACGACTCCTGTTTTCTGCAGGAGTCACACCTGTTCTGTAACATCCACTCTCAGCCTTCATATAAATCCCTACCAAGTCACCTAAATTCCATGACGCTTTGCACGATGAAGGACACGACAGCAGGTGTCCACAAGAAACAGCAAAGGTGTGTGTCCAAGCCCAAACGGATTGGTTCCCGCCAAGTCTTCCTTGAGAAGCCAACTGCTGCTCTGCTTGTGATCTCACCGCTAAAGAGCCATTCTGACCACATTCAGCTCTTCCTTCCAGCTCACCCCAGACCCATTTGACCCCTGTGTCTTCCGAATGATTCCAATATCCCAGCTGAAGTCGCATAAGGATTCCCCTATGCCTCACATTTTGTTGTCTCCAAACTTCCCATTTTTAGCCGAGAAAGAACAACTATCAAACCTGGCAACCAGTTGCGGCCTCTGGAACTAAGATCAAGCTGGAGAAATGAAGCCTAAAGTGATGAAGCCAACAGTGGGAGGCCTTCTAGTGTCTTGGCCCCACTGCTGGACCTCCTGATGGCACCTGGTATTTCTGGCCACTGTGTGACACAGAGTGTTGGACTGGATGGGCTCTTATGTTCTTAATAGGCAGAAACTGCAGCTCTGTTGACCAAGTATGGACGGACAGGTGGATGCTTAGCATTTACACCAGGCCGGGCTAATCCAGAGAATTCCTACATTTTACCAACTGCTGAGGCTGAAGGAAGCACTCTTTTTCTTTCCTGCATCTGAAGAAGGTTCAGAGATCAAAGCATACCTCAGGCTACGATATTCTCAGTTCAAGTCCCCAACGCACCTGACTCCAGGTGAGAGCTGGGTCTTACAGCTGATAAAAAGTAGCCTTTGTTACCCTGCACTATTCCTGGGTTCCTTTTCCATAACTATTCAGGTAGACCCAACCACTACCCTCCCACTCCACTGAGCCAAGTCTGAAACCCTCCTCCAGCCTAAGGATCCTTCTTAGAGATGTAAAATTTCCGGAAATTTTGAAGCTCGGAAAAAAACCCGTTTTTTTTCTGTTTTTTTCCGGGGGGAAATGGACATTTTTGGAAAAATTGAAAAAAATGCTACATTAGCATTTTTTTTGTCTTTTCTAGATTGAAAGTCATTCTGTTGCTTTAGGAACATAAAATATGATTATGGACATTTTACTTGGCATGAAATTATCACAACTAGCATATTAAAAATATAGTGTATCCAAACAATTATTACAAACTGAAACTTTTTTATTTTCTTCTGACAATCGCACCTCCTAAAGGAAGAAATGCATCCTGTTCTTGCATTGGAGAGTTCAGTTTGTAACCTAGGACTTGCTTGTCCTCAGTGCACAGAAATTAGATCAATCTGATACCATATATATATATATTAGAAATGATTTGGAAAATATTTGAACACCTTGTCTTAAAATATTTTATTCATCATGTTTTCTTTTCTTTTTTCAATTTTTCCAATTTTTCAGAAAAAAACAAAAAAGGCTTCAGGAAAAAAACGGGAAAAAACCGTTTCCCCCCCGAATTTTTCCGGGTTTTTTCTGGGCCTTCACATCTCTAGGCATCTCCAATTGAAAAGACCAGGTAGTAGGTGATAGGAAGGATCACAGGAGAGAAGACCCCGGAGAGCTACTGCCAGCCAGAGTAGACAGTGCTGACCTTGATGGAGCTGTGGTTTGATTCGGAGTAAGGCAACTTCATGTGTTCATGTGTGTATGTCATGGGCTGGGCCGGTCCAGGAGGCAGGAGTCAGGTCCAGTCTGCAGGTCGTAGCCGGAAGAGACAGAAGAGGAGCCGAGTCGAGAGTCCGAGAGAGAGTGGTCTTCCAAAGCGGGAGGTCAGGAAGCCAGGAATCCAAGTAGGAGCAAGGTCCGAGAACAGGAGCCGAGGGTGGCCGCGAGGTCAGCACCGATGCGACTTGTTGCTTCCATGGGAAGCCCAATCTTGAGTGGGAGCTATGTAGGCCTCCAGCAGTGCTTCCCTTAGCGGCAGCACTGCTTCTGTCAGACCTCAGGGCTCGGCGCCCACCTTCCCTACCAACATTCCCTATCCTCAATGGCGGGTTGCTAAGTCCCTGTGGAGTAAGTCCCTGCGGAGTAAGTCCCTGCGGAGCTGCTCCCTCAGCCGAGCCACCCGCAGAGGTGAATCAGGCGGGCTTTCAGTTTGCGCCTGTGCCTCATTGGCTGCTGCAGGACCAGGTGCGGGGGTTACTGACTTGGGCACTGGCAGCGGTAAGCTGTCAACTCCCGAGGAGTCAGAGGGGCCAGCTTCCAGCTCTGGTGATGCCGGCGACTCCAGCTGCACTGCAAACTCAGGCAGGGAGGGGCCCGCCGCCGCCTATGACAGCGTATCATAGGAAGCGGTGGATTTACTTGTGCCCAGTGATGTGGGCCTGTACAGTACGACGACAGAGTTACTGTCCAATCCAGTGCACATTTAATTGGGAGTAAATCCATTAAGTTCAATGATGCTGACTTCTAACTAAGTGTGCATAGGTCTGGAGCAATGTTCCCTCTAAGCTGTGGAGTCTTGTGAGCAAAAATTCTATTTTGTGAGCTACTAGCATTAAAGTTGTGAGTGAGTGGTTTGGCTACTGCATAAATTAGGTTGCTCTGGAGCCTTCCTTACTGAGGCTAAAAAGCTGTGAGCTAGCTCACACCGACTCAGCTTAGAGGGAACACTGGTCTGGAGCCTTAATCAGTGTATTGCAAGTTGAGCAGTCCCCAGCCTGTAAGCTGAACAATGGCATGCCAAGCCACAGCGCGTAAGGCCGGCTTCCCACCCATTAGCTGAGATGAGGCCCTGTGGAGCTAGTCACGTAACTGGAGCCTGTGACATGGGAGAAGGCAACAGGCATGGCTTATCTCCGGTACATGGCCTGGGACCGTACGGACACCAGCTAGGTCAAAGGCAGGGCCCGGAGACACGGGCAGCTCTGCTGAGTTCAGCTTGCTCCTGTTTGTTGTTGTTCAGTCGCACAGTCGAGTCCGACTCTTCGCAACCCCGTGGACCAGATCACGCCACGCCTTCCGGTCTTCCGTCGTCCTCTGAAGTTTGCTCAACTTCATGTTCATTGCATCTATGACACTGTCTAACCATCTCATCCTTTGCCGTCCCCGTCTTCTTTGACCTTCAATCTTTCCCAGCATCAGGGTCTTCTCCAGTGAGTGCTCCCTTCTCATTTGGTGGCCAAAGTATTTGAGCTTCAGTTTCATTATCTGGCCTTCCAGGGAACAGTCAGGGTTGATTTCTTTGAGGATTGACTGATTTGATCTTCTTGCAGTCCAAGGGACTCTCAAGAGTCTCCTCCAGCACCATAGTTCAAAAGAATCTATTCTTCGGCGCTCAGCCTTCCTTATAGTCCAACGCTCGCAGCCATACATGACTACTGGGAATACCACAAATATTACCCTTCTCTTCCCTTACCTTTGCTGTACCAGCACAACAAGTAGATGGTTTTTCCCTGCAGTAATTAAACAAAAAAGATTGCCAAAAACTGAAAAACGAAGGTGCCCTTGTAGGCTCAAGAGGGAATTAAGGGAGAGGAGGAGGATAGCTGAAAACCGGGGTCCCCAGCAATGTTCCCTCTAAGCTGTGGAGTCCTGTGAGCAAAAATTCTACTTTGTGAGCTCCTGGCATTCAAGTTGTGAGCGAGCGATTTGGCCACTGCATAAATCAGTTTGCTCTGGAGCCCTCCTTCCTGAGCTAAGACAAAAATGTGTGAGCTGGAGACTAAAAAACTGAGCTGGCTCACACAAACTCAGCTTAGAGGGAAAACTGGTCCCCAGCATGGTACCTGTGGGTCCCAAGGTGCCCACTGACACCTTTCTTGGCACCTACCAAGTGTTTTTAGAAGGTGGGTGAGATCAGGTGGTGCTCTTGCCCGGCGTGGCTTCCGATTTGCTACTGAAGATCCAATTATTTATGCAGATTAAAATAACATTGTTTCAGTTGTGGCTGCCATCACGGTGTTGGTCGTGTTCTCTCTCACCCCCTCTTTCCCAATGTGTTTTTTTTAAATTACATTTCATCTCCCTTCCTCTGTGTGGTTGGTGCCACCTCCCGCGGCAGCCCTTTTGCGCATGGCTGGACTTCCTGCGGCAGCCATTTTGTGATTGTGCCCACCCACCACCCTGTGTCAGAATTTCAAAGGTGCCTACAGGCTCAGAAAGTTTGGGAACCCCTGGTTAGGGTATTGGGGCAGTGGCTTAGGACAAAGACTGCAGCATCCAGAAACTGATGTACTCTCCTTCAGAGGGGAGGTGGGTGGTGATTAGAGACAGGGCATTTTCTGTGGTGGCCCCTTGCCTTTGCAACATCCTCCCCCTTGAGGCTCACCCAGTACCTACTTTACTTTCTTTTATGTGCCAGGCTAAAGCATATCCTTTTAGCTGGGTTTTTAATTGGGGGTTTGTCTTATCAACGTTTTAAGGGTCTGCTCTGTTTTATGGATAGTTTTATGCTGCTTTATTTTATACTGCAGGTTTTAGTTGTAATCGAACTCGAGCAGGACTCTGAAGAGGTGGCAGAAAAATATTCTAAACAAATAAAGAGGTGTAGAGCCAGGTGTCATCTGTGTATGGATAATGCCCTCTCCAAAACTATGGATGTTTGTTACATTTGTTATTTAGGGGCCTCAAGCATATGTTAAACATTGGAGGCAGGCCAGAACCCCAGGGGCGCTGTGGTCCAACTTTCAGAGCAAAAAGGCCACCTGTTTTATGACAACTTGCCTGCCACCTGTCTCCCAGATTTCAGGCCGCAAAGGTCTTCCCCGGTACCTGATCTCCTGTAATTGGAGGGGCCAGGTATGGAACCCTAGGCCTTTTGGCATCCAAAGCACATACTCTTCCACCGAGCCACCGCCTCTTCCTTCTGCAGTGCCCCCATTTGCCTCTGTGTACTGTAGTACATCCCGACACGGAGAAACTGGTTTACTGAATCAGGGTTCCACAGAAGATCAGCCAGGCAGCAGCTCACTGCCAGCCATGTGACCTCCCAGAGACCCTCCAGAAGACCTCTCCCCTGGTGGCGCCTTTCAGTGCGCGAGACAGGAGATCTGAATTGGGCGTCTGAATTCACACAGGGAGACCTGCGACTCAGAGCCCATCTAAAGTGATCACAGCTGTGCAGTTTGGGGCTTGGGGGGGGGCCTGTTCCGGAGTCCCGGTCTGCCATAAGCTCACAACGTGAACTTGGGCTGGTCCTTCTCTTAGTGGTTCAATTTTCCAAGCAGTTCTGTGGCTAAAATGGGGCAAGGGATGCTCTGTATTCTTGGTGCTTGGGGGTGGGGGCAACAGTGGGAGGGTCCTGGCCCCACTGCTGGACCTCCTGACGGCACCTGGTATTTTTGGCCACTGTGTGACAGAGTGTTGGACTGGATGGGCCTTTGGCCTGATCCAACATTGGCTCCTCTTGTGTTCTTACCACAAGTACTATAACTTCCCATGAATTATTCTCCAGCTCCACCCTTCTGAAAATCTGCTGCTGGCGGCAGTGGCCCTCATGTAATGGTGACAGCATCCCTGTATGCAAGAGTGCCCCCATCCCGCTCTTCTCTTTTCTGCCAGTAGGAACTATGCTAGCAGTCCATGGGGGGGGAGCCTTTGGGAAAAGGCAGTAGGCAAGCTAATCTTGGCCCACCCACCAACCTGTGTCAGTTTGGTGTAGTGGTTAAATGCGCGGGCTGTAATCTGGGAGAACCGGGTTTGATTCCCCACTCCTCCACTTGCACCTGCTGGATGACCTTGGGCAAGCCGTAGTTCTGATAAGAGCTGTTCTTGAAAAAGAGCAGTTTCTATCAAGAGCTCTCTCAGCCCCACCTACCTCACAGGGTGTCTGTTGTGGGGAGGGGAAGGGAAAGGAGTTTGTAAGCCGCTCTGAGACACCTTTGGGTAGTGAAGGCCGGGGTATAAATCCAATCTCCTCCTCCTCTTCCTCTTCTTCTTCTTCTTCTTGTCTTTTTTTTTGACCTGCATAGCTTTAGATGAACGTTGCGCCGCCCTGTTTTGCAAAAGGCGAGGCTGTTTCTACAACTCCACCTGTCATGTAAGCAACCTTTTGTTTTCCCTTTTGCAAGGTGATTTGCATTGCAATGAAGTAAGCCCCTGTGTCGGCCCGGCCCTGCGCTCTTCCCCTCTCCTTTCGCCCTCTTCTTCAAACCGAAATAGTCTGGTTTCCTTTCGCTGAGATGAAACGGTGCACCTCTGGCAGGGGGATTCAAAGGCGAGAGGCTGACTAAGGTGTCGAGTTCCAACTTCTTCAGCAGAGAGAAGAGAAGTTCATGGGCTCCCGGAGATGGAATTACACCTCTGCAAGGCTCCTGACGGGCTGAAGCTTTGTGGGGGAAGCACAGGTAGCGGATAATCTCCCGACTGGATTGTGCGGGGCTGGCTTGAATAGAGTGGCTGCGAGAAGCGCAAACGCAAGAACCCAAGTGGACCGGAAGGCCCCTCACAGGCTGCCTGAGCCAAAGCCCAGTCTAGCTTTTGGGAGCAAAGAGCCCCAACTTGTGCCCCCGTCTCCTGAGTGCCCCTTGGCCCCCGCCACCTCCTCCTCCAACCCTGTGTGCCCCACTTCGGCGGGAGGACGGGATAAAAATCTAATAAATAAATAAAGGCGTTTCAGAAAGCAGCAGACTATTGCTGCCGTGATTGACTGATTGATTGATCAGATTTCTCTTCAACTGTCTTGCTTTAAAAAAAACAACACCCGAAACAGAAGTGTTCTGGGTGACGTGCAAGATGGCGGAATAAAACAACAGCGCGAGAAAAACCAAAGGAGAATAGATGGAATCGAGAGCCCCAGCACAGTCACTGAGTAAAATGCCTAGACTAACTCAACTTTGGTGTAGTGGTTAAGTGCGCGGACTCTAATCTGGGAGAACCGGGTTTGATTCCCCACTCCTCTGCTTGTACCTGCTGGATGACCCTGGGCAAGCCGTAGCTCTGGCACAGCTGTTCTGGAAAAAGAGCAGTTTCTGTCAAGAGCTCTCTCAGCCCCACCGACCTCACAGGGTGTCTGTTGTGGGAAGGGGAAGAGAAAGGAGTTTGTCAGCCGCTCTGAGACACCTTTGGGTAGTGAAGGGCGGGGTATAAATATAAATCCAATCTCCTCCTCCTTCTTCTTCCTCTTCCTCCTCCTCCTCAAGAATCCCAGCCCCGATAAAGCCAGGCTGGGAGGAGCTGTTGGCACTTGTTCACCCGGCAAGCGAACCCTGATAGTTGCGCAGAGTAGCAGAAAGCACTTCAGCGCAGATAAAAAGGGCAGGCAAATGAGGGGTGGTGGCTGCCGGCCTTCCCTCACCGTGCGCTCCCTCATATCATTTTGGAATCCAATTGCCTGGGGGGGGGAGGCAGTCCCACCTGCACCACATCGGTGCAACGTGGCAGGCAATGGTGGCTGCTGTTGGCAGTGTGCCCTTTTGAGCCTTGCAGGGGCAACCCCAGTGTCCTCATCTTGTGTCCCCGTGCGCTGGGTCTGAGGTGAGCTGCCCTTCTGGTATCTGAGCCGTTTTCACATTTCAGATTAGTTGCAAGGACTACTCGGGACCTGCCAGAGAGAGACGGCTCCCTGCACCCCCTTCCCCATCTTTTATTTTGCCACGAGCGCCGCCTCCTTTGTGTCTGCCTGCTCCTTCCGTGTCAGGTGACATCACGACCGATCACCATTTCAAGCCGCACTGTATGATTCCGAGTCAGGGTGTAACCCGAAGCGCAGCCGTCAAAGGTTCGGCAAGAGAATGGCGGTGCTGTAATTTCATACCGTTTGGCCAAAGGCCCCTGAAAGTTATCAGACTGGGTAGACGCAATGGGTGTCTGTGTTGCTTCTTTGTGTCTGGCGCACTGAAATGTGCAGGTGGCACAGGTGGCTTTCTGGGTCGATCGTGGGGGCATTTTTGCCTTGCAAAATTACAGTGTAGAATTACAGTGGCGATTCCACAAATGGCTCAGTGGTAGTAGTGCATTCGCTTTGCACGCAGAAGGTCCCGGGTTCAGTCCCTGGCATCTCCAGTTGAAAGGACCAGGCAGCAGGTGACGTGAAAGACCTCTGCCTGGGGCCCTGGAGCCACTGCCAGTCTGAGTAGATGATACTGACCTTGATGGACCATGGATCTGATTCAGTAGAAGGCAGCTGTATGTGTGTGTGTGTGGAGGGGCTGTGGCTCAGTGGTAGAGCCTCTGCTTGGCATGCAGGAGGTCCCCAGCTCAGTCCCAAGACCCCGGAGAGCTGCTGCCAGTCTGAGTAGGCAGACACTGATGGCAGCTTCACGTGTTCATAGTAATAATCCGTTGCAATTTATGTGCGTACTGGTGCATGTTCCTCGTGTGTGTGCGTGCATGCAGACGTGCTTTGTTGCTTAAAGTAAAGGTAAAGGTTCCCTTGCTCGAAAGCCAGTCGAATCCGACTCTAGGGTTGCGGTGCTCATCTCCGTTTCAAAGCCGAAGAGCCAGCGCTGTCCGAAGACGTTTCCGTGGTCATGTGGCCGGCATGACCAAACACCAAGGCGCACGGAACGCTGTTACCTTCCCACTGAAATGGTACCTATTTATCTACTTGCAATTTCTCGCTTTCGAACTGCTAGGTTGGCAGGAGCTGGAACTAGAGACGGGAGCTCACTCCGTCATGCGGCATCCGGGTCTCGAACTGCTGGACTACCGACCTTAACCACTTGAGCCACCGCAGCTCCTGCTTTGTTGCCTACAGTCACATTTAATGACATCTGTGAGTGAAAATTCTCAGAGCTGGTTATTTGACTGCTGAAGTAGAAGAGTGTTACTGTGTTCAAGCTTCACACAAGAGGCATTGTGGACTCTTAACAGACCTTTTCTTGAAGCAAGGGTTGAGTTTTGTTTTTTTTGTTTTTAAAAAGCTTAAGAGCAAGGGGGGAAACGCACCAACATAAGAAGTATTTATTTATCATTTTTATTTATTTTATTTATATCCCACCTTTCACTCCAGTGGGAACCCAAAATGGCTTACATCATTCTCCTCTCCTCCATGTTATCCTCACAGGCACCCTGTGAGGTAGACTAGGCTGAGAGAGTGTGACTGGCCCAAGGCCACCCAGCTCGCTTCCATGGCACGAGTGGGGGTTTGAACCCCCGGTCTCCCAGACACTAGTCCAGCACTTTAACCACTATACCACACGGGCTGTAGTAAACAGACTTGATCAGAATGACCAGGAATGACCAGGAAGTCCTCTTAAAGGGAGAGTGCTCTGTTGGGCGTCTCAGTGGAGTCTGCAGGGCAGAGAGGAGAAATGGATATTTCTGATCAGGACCTGGGGTCCTAGAAGAGTGGCCTTCAGTCTGAGACCCATGGAACCGCAAGTACATGAAGGAAGTCATGTGACAGGATAAGGAGGAGCCAGGGTTATGACCGTGGGCAGCTGATCCAGTGAAATGTGGAGAGTGAACAGAAGCCAAGCACCAGGAGGTGTACAGTTGTGAGGAGCCGGCCAGGGGTCTGAGTCATAAAGGAATCCCCTCTGCACCACTGAGTGAACTGGCACCCTTGTTCTTGGTGCGGCAAGTTCTTCCAAAAGGCATCCTTCCCCTCCAAAAAATCCACACCTATAGGAGCCTGGGACCCACTTGAAAGTGCTACACCAGGTGTCCCCAACCCTTTTGAGTTTGTGGGCACCTCTGGAATTCTGACACAGGGTGGTGGGCAATGCTCCCTCTAAGCTGTAGAGTCTTGTGAGCAAAAAATCTACTTGGTGAGCTCCTGGCATTAAAGTTGTGAGCGAGCAATTTGGCTGCTGCATAAATCAGTGTGCTCTGGAGCCATCCGTCTTGAGCTAAGGCAGAAATCTGTGAGCCGGAGGCTAAAAGACTGTGAGCTAGCTCACACTAACTCAGCTTAGAGGGAACACTGGTAGTGGGCAGTTTTTTTAGCCTCCGGCTCACACATTTTTGCCTTAGCTCTGGACGGATGGCTCCAGAGCAGACTAAATTAGCAGCAGCCAAATCGCTCGCTCACAGCTTTAATGCCTGGGGCTCACAAAGTCACATTTTTGCTCACAAGACTGCACAGCTTGGAGGGCCACACGGTGGCTGCTGCGGAAGGAGGTGGAGGCAGTCAGACAGAAGAAACCCAGGCACAGCAGAGAAGAGGGGTGATCTAAAAAAATACACTGGGAAAGTGGCGTTAGAGAGGATGAAACCAGTACAGGGGTGGCAGCTGCCTTTGAAATCAGGTTTATAAGATCAAGTTTTATAAGATTATGCATGGGATAGAGCAGGTTGAGAAAGAAGTACTTTTCTCCCTTTCTCACAATACAGGAACTCGTGGGCACTCCATGAAATTGCTGAGCAGTCGGGTTAGAACAGATAAAAGGAAGTCCTTCTTCACCCAGAGAGTGATGAACACATGGAATTCACTGCCACAGGAGGTGGCGGCAGCTACAAGCATGGACAGCTTCAAGAGGGAATTAGATAAGCATATGGAGCAGTTGTCCATCAGTGGCTATTAGCCACAAGGTATAGATAGGGACTCTCAAGCTGGGGCAAGGGATGCTCTGTATTCTTGGTGCTGGGGGTAGGGGGGTCAACAGTGGGAGGGCTTCTAGCATCCTGGCCCCACTGATGGACCTCCTGGTGGCACCTGGTATTTCTGGCCACTGTGTGACACAGAGTGTTGGACCGGATGGGCCACTGGCCTGATCCAACATTGGCTTCTCTCTCATGTTCTTATGTTCAGGTTCTTTCAATCTACACATCCAGTTGGATCTTCGCTAGCCAATCAGAAGCCCTGCTGGGCAAGAACCCTGCCCGGTCCCACCCACTTTCCCCACCCACTTGGCAGGCCCCTTGTTGAGGACTCCTGTTCTAAACCGTTCTAGAGGCACCGGGATGGTTTTGCTTTTTGCATTCTCGTCGGTCGCTGTTTACACCAGCAGACCTAACACAACGGCTGCCTAAGTTGAATTTTGGAACTGCACAAATGTTCTTTTGGGACGGCACACTTTGCGTCTCGTGGCACATTAAAGAAAGCCTTGTTTAAGGGCCTAGTCAAACAGCAAACAACTAGTTCCCACTTATTTTCTGCTTCTGATGTTAGAGCCAGCCTGCTTGGCACAGGAGATGGAAATTCATCTCTGTTTCCCTTTGTACCTGGCTTGTTTCCCCACCACCAAGTTGTTTGCGAAGAGGGGCCTTTCTTCCTTGGTTCAGTTGTAGCTCCGTTCCTATCTTGCTTCTTTGTCTGGAGGCAGGGCATCCATAGAGTGGAAAGTGAGGACTGGCTCTTCCTGGGAGGAAAAAGTATTTCCTCTTCATTGTAGTCTGGCCTCCTTTACAAGACCTTTGCTCAGAGAAGAGCGGATCCTGTATCAGCAGGTTAGACTATGATTCAGAAGTTCGATAGGTACTTTGTAATGTTTTAATAAAAGATAGTAGTGTCATTGTCTAGATCCTAGTCCCTGCCATACTGGACAGACTATAGGCATCCTGTACATTCTGTTGAATTCTGTAAGGGCAGAAAATGATAATTGTCTGCAGTTTTAGAAGTACACAAACCATGGGAGGGATCAATGCTCCCTCTAAGCTGTGGAGTCTCGTGAGCAAAAATTCTACTTTGGGAGCTACTGGCATTAAAGTTGTGAGCGAGCCGTTTGGCTGCTGCATAAATTGGTTTGCCCTGGAGCCCCATCCTTCCTGAGCTAAGACAAAAATGTGTGAGCTGGAGGCTAGAAAACTGGAAGCTAGCTCACACTAACTCAGCTTAGAGGGAACACTGGGAGGGATGTAATGGCCAACTGCGCTGCAATGATCTTACAATGATTTACAATTACAGAGAAGGAATTTCTCCTTCCTAAATACATGTCGATGGACTTTAAGTGCTTGGAAACTTCTTGTTAAATCACTGGAGTTGTGAAACGCAGATTTCTCTCCCCAAAATGAAACACATGGATGTCCATTTCTTGACAAGCTCTGTTTCTTCAGGTAGGAAATTATTTATTATTTTACTTATTTATTTAAAACATTTTAATGCCACTTTTTCACCCCAGTCAGGGTCCCCAAGGTAGCGAACACTGAAACATTTCAAACATTAAAACAGCGTTTAAAATACATTAGAAAAAGAAAAACAGACACACAGAGACAGGGAGCAAGGTAAGAGTTAGCAAGGAAATGCCAGAACTGTAACGTCTTCACCAGCTGGTGGAAAAAGAGGGCAGAGAGGCTCTCCGGAGAGGGAATTCGAAAGTTTTGGCACCATGACTGAGAAAGCTCTTTCTCTGGTTGTTACCTGTGTATTCTGAAGTGGCAGGTGCGCCAAAATCAAAGCCTCCGACGATGGCCCAGAGTGGGTAGGGAGGTTCATATGAGAAGAGGGAGCCCTTAAAGTATGTGGCCCCAAACTGCATAGGGCTTTAAAGGACAATACCAGCACCTTGATTTGGGCCCAGAAACAAATTGGGAGCCGGTACAGATGGGCATGATGTGGTCCCTATGACTGCTCCAGTGTACATTCTAGCTAGACCATTCTGTACCAACTGTTGCTTCCAGACAGTCTTCAAGGGCAGCCCCACATAGAGTGCATTGCAGTAATCTAACCTAGACGTCACTAGGCAGTGCTCTCACCACTGCATCGAGTGAGGGCGGAGGCCAGGGTAGTGAAGAAAGGAGGTTGCCTACTATGGTGTGGAACTTGACCAGCCCAAAGGAACTACCTGTCCTGTGTTAGTTTGGTTTTGAGCACAGGGTAGCACAGATCATTCCGGTGTACCCCCAGTTCTAGCAGTCACTTATCATTAGGATTGCCAGGTCTTACCTGGCTGCCCTTGGGGGGGGGGGTCCCTTTCTTGCTCTGGGGGTGGTTTGACATGCATGTCACGATGATGTCACTTGGAAGTGATGTCATTGCACAGGGCTCATTGTGGGGGATGTTGTATCATTTGAGGAAAAACCATAGAATTTTCTCTCGAATGATAGAGTGTCCCCCCGCAATAGGTTCTGCACGAGGATGATACCTCTGGGTGACGTAATTGTACCAGGCACGTTGGTGTGAATGTGGCACTTTGGGGGCGGGGTTCCCTCCGCCGGGCAGATCCGGGCTGGTGGATCGGGGCCCCGGAAAGTGGGAAACCCCCCGAATGGGGGAATGGCAACCTTACTTATGCTCAAGGGTTAGTGTGTTGGTGCAAACCCAGGGAACATTTCCTGCAGGAGCGCACAGGAGCGGAGCTCCGGCAGGAAAGAGCCCGGGGGCGGGGCACATGCAACAAGCCCCACCCCCTGCTCCCAGCAGCCCTCAGTCAGAGCAAGAAGTCAGGTAAGTTGCAGAGCCCCCCCCCCGGTCCAAAACAGTCCAGTGGCACCTTTAAGACTAAGTTTTACTCAGGCACAAGCTCTCCCTCCTCTGCAAGGACAGATCTGCACATTCCCCCCCCCCCCATAAGCTAGCAATCCAAAACAGTCCAGTGGAGCCTGAGCGGTGGGTGTTGCCTTCTGACACACTTCCGGTGATGTCAGGGGGTGTGGCATATGCAAATAGGTTATGCTAATGAGTTATGCTAATGAGCTCCTACACCTCTTTTTCTACGAAATTACCCCTGTGCAAAACCATTCCCTTTCCATCTAGAAGGCGGCTAGTGACTGTCTTCCAACCTAACCTACCTCACAGGGTAGATAATAATGAGCACTGCTTTAATTTATTTCTATTATTTTATTTACCTAAAATATTTCTTAGCCACCTGTCTTCCTTACAGAGCTCAAGGTGGCTTTGAGGTACCTGGAGAAATAAAAATGTGAGGAATATTTTTCTTTTAAAATTAAAAATAGTTCCTGTACCCTGGAATTGCCCTGGGCAAAAAGGTGTATAATTGTCAATTTCAGTCATTTTGAAGCAGGGGTCCCCAACCTTTTTCAGTCTGCCCTGTGGGTACCTTGGGAATTCTGACACAGGGTGGTGGGCCCGGCCACAAAATGGCTGCCACGGGAGGTGAAGCCAGTTACGAAATGGCTGCCGCAGGAGGTGGAGGAAGCCCAAGCGCAGGGGAGAAGAGGGGTAGTTTTAAAAATATGGCGAGGAAGAGTATTGACAGAGAATAAATCCAACATTGTGATGGCAGCCTGAACTGAACCAACATTATTTTAATCTGCGCAACTCATCAGATCTCCAGTGACTGACCAGAAGCCATGCTGGGCAAGAACCGCACCAGCCCCAGCCGTTTTCTAAAAGTAGTTGGTGGGCACGAGGAAGGGTGTCAGTGAACACCATAACAGGCAGGGCTATTTTTTGGCAGGAACACACAGGAACGGAGTTCTGGCTGGCTCCCGAGTGGGCCACGCCCAGCAGGAACTCATTAGCATAACAGGCCACACCCAACAGCAGAAACGCATTAGGATTGGCTACATTAGGGGTGTGTGGCCTAACATGCAAGTTTAAGTTTATTACGGTCATAGACCAGTATAATAGAAGACAAGTAAATACAGTTACAGAAGCAGTAAAATTATAAAATATATCGGCATCTAAAATTATAAATAGGATCTAAAAACTTTAAAATACAGAAATAATAAAATCAGAATTTTGATTAAAAGTTAGGTTTAGGCCTATCTGTCCTAACATGCAAAGGAGTTCCTGCTTCAAAAAAAGCCCTGGTTTTGACTACAAACAAAGTAAACAGAATAAGAAGCAAAAGGTGGGTGTGGCCTAATATGCTAATGAGTTTCTGTTGCTGGGTGTGGCCTATTATGCTAATGATGTCCTGCTGAGCTTTTTCTACCAAAAAAGCCCTGATAACAGGTTACCATAATCCATTTGTTGTGATATTAGAGGTGAATCAGATGAAATAGCAGGCACTCTACTTCGGATATATGGAGAAAGAGGAAAAGATTGGCTTTGGAAAATACTGGAAGCGAAGCGAGGTACCTCATCATGAAGAATGTTGGTTCAAGTCTGGTCAGCTGCTGAAACTGAAAAAATTATTTGTGATGACTCATTCACAGAATCTCTTTGCTCCAGTTATTAATTTGGGTCCAAAGTCTTTATTCACTGAGATAATAATCTATAAGACTGCAAAGGGAAAAAATTTAGTTTGTGCTGTAGAAATTGGCGATACCTTTTGTCTAACAGTAATAATTGAAATTTGTTTCATTGTAAATGAGGCTGAACTGAAAAAAACCATGGAAAATCCGTTTAAATATGTTTAGAAAGAGAAAACTGCGTTATTCTGTATCCCCAAGAGGTGCTTTTTCAGCAAAGATTTTCTGGATATGGTGTCCAAGAGGCATAGTTTAATCTCTTCTTTGCTGACATTGTTTTGCAGCTCAGTGCTGAATTATGGGCGGGTTCTTTATCATTTAATTTGATGTTGTTTATCTCTTGAAAGGATCAAGTTAGAGCTGCTCAGTCCCTTGCTATCATACGCAGCAAATGCAATTGGGCCACATATTTTTAGGAGGAGCGATCCACCCCCTCTAAATAGGGTTGCCAATCTCTGGGTGTGGCCTGGAGGTCTCCAGGGATCTGTTCCCCTGGGGGGGGAAATGGCTGCTTTGGAGGATGGGCTCTCAGTGGGTCCCTAGACCCTGCAGTACCCCTTATACTGGACTCCCAAAGCTGGAGTGCCTTCCCAAGTGTGGTGTTAGGGTTGCCAACTTCCAGGGGGTGGCTGGAGATCGCCCACTATTACAACTGATCTCCAGGCGGCAGGGATCAGTTCACTTGGAGAAAATGGCTGCTGCGGAGGGTGGGCTCTGTGGCATGAATACCCTATTGGAGTCTGTGGCATGAATACCCTCTGTGGCATGAATACCCTATTGAAGTCCCACTGTCAGGATCCACAGCAAGACAACGAAGTACACGCTCCCAGGAAGTTTTCACTTATATTGAAAAGCCATAGATGCAGTAACATGAACACTGTTAGGAATGGCGGGCTACCTTAGTGCCTAATAGGATATAGGGCATTCGTATGCGCCCCCCCCCCCAGTAACACCCAATAAGGTGGGCTCCCGCGCGGGGGTATTTGGCGTATTCTCTAACGGCCGCGAAGCTGGGAACGAAAGACGCTCCCACGAAACCTAGACACCACCAACCTCTCCAGTAACCTTGACAGATAAGCGTTACAGCTTTGAAGCAATTAAGCGCATGGGAAGGAATGCAAAGCAATCAGAAACACACAGCACACTCATGGCAGCTTCAGCTGACACACACCTGAAATCTCCAGGTATTTCCTAACCCAGAGCTGGCAACCCTGTGTGATACTCAGCCTGCTCATTGCCTTACCTGTCTCCAGCTGTTGCAATGATTTGCAGGCAGGTCTTCACTTCCTTCCTCTTCTTGGCTCCACCCCTCCGCTTCCCCTTTTTTTCTCTTCCTGGCCTTGCTAGGGTTGCCCTCTCCGTCTTGGGAAATTCCTGCAGATTTGGGGGTGAGAAAGGGGGCGGAGGGGGACGGACCTCCGTCGGGTATAATGCCACAGAGTCCACCCTTCAAGGAAACCATTGTCTCCGGGGGAACGGAAGTCTGGAGACTGGTTGAATGCCCCCTCTAAGCTGTGGAGTCTTGTGAGCAAAAATGCTGCTAGCATTAAAGTTGTGTGCGAGCCATTTGGCTACTGCATCAATTAGTTTGCTCTGGAGGCCTCCTTCCTGAGCTAAGGCAGAAACGTTTAAAGCCGGAGGCTAAAAAACTGTGAGCTAGCTCACACTAACTCAGCTGAGAGGGAACACTGGTTGTAGTTCTGGGAGAACCCCAGTCCCCTCCTGTGGAATGGCAAACCTGTTCCTCTTTCTCTTTGTCTCTTCTGGGTCCCATATCTGTTCCTTCCCACGTTTACCCCCGGGCTGCCATGGCTGTGGTTTCCATTCGCTGCCTGAGAAATCAGTCTGGGAGCAGCGGCAGCCGTAGGTACAGAGGCCAGGAGCGGTTCTCCTTCCCTCTCCTCCTCCGGTCCTTCTCTTTGTAGCGTGGAATGGCCGTGGGCCAAATAGAGTTTGATCGGACTGCTAGCCTTAATGCTTCCCTTACTTAAAACAATAAATACACTTGGCAACCCTACCTGTTCCTCTTTCTCTTTGCCTCTTCTGGGTTCCATGCCTGTTCCTTCCCACGTTTACCCCGGGCTGCCATGGCTGTGGTTTCCATTCGCTGCCTGAGAAATCAGTCTGGGAGCAGCGGCAGCCATAGGTACAGAGGCCAGGAGCGGTTCTCCTTCCCTCTCCTCCTCCGGTCCTTCTCTTTGTAGCGTGGAATGGCCGTGGGCCAAATAGAGTTTGATCTGACTGCTAGCCTTAATGCTTCCCTTACTTAAAACAATAACTAGAAACATGGAATCTGCTGGTCCCATTCCAAATGGACAGTTAATGAATACCTAAAACTTCGTACTCGTCTTTTGGTTCTTTGGGAATTTGGTGGTGTCTCTGCCTCCTATAAAAATCAAACTATCCATTGACCAGTCCCACAGAGCCGTTAAGCGTGCAGCTTGGGGCAGATGTTTCAGATTTAGAGCTAAATGAAGCCAACCGATAACAATGGGTTTATTATGAAATCAGATCAGTTGGAATTTCAAAAAGGACAAAAAAGAAAAGGAGTAAAACAAAAAGGAAAGCTATTCCTTAGCAGCTCAATACATAGGTGTGTTCTGTCCACACTGGCTTGTTTTGTTTTTTGTTTTTGGGAAAAGCTCGAACGCTTTATCCTTCCTCAAAGTGGTCTGCAAATATGTAAAAATAAATTGTGAAAATGGTTTAAAAACAAGATGGAGACCACTGGTTCCTATTCAAAGATGCCTCGGTAAGAGAAAATTCCAAATATGATTGATATGTTACACCTTTGGTAACTCATTGTTTTGTTTTGGGTTTTTTAAATCTAACTTGTAATCATAAGTTGTAAATGATGTAGTTATATGTTATTTTAAAAAAAGTTTATAAAATTGTTTTGAAAAAAAAAGATGTGGATGTAAGGTCCATATACTTTTGGGGGTTTTTTTTGCTCTCAAGTCGCAGGGACCAGTGTTCCCTCTAAGCTGAGTTAGTGTGAGCTAGCTCACAGTTTTTTAGCCTCTGGCTCACACATATTTGTCTTGGCTCAGGAAGGATGACTCCAGAGCAAACTAATTTATGCAGTAGCCAAATTGCTCACTCACAACTTTAATGCCAGTAGCTCACAAAGCAGAATTTTTGCTCACAGGACTCCACACTTAGAAGGAACATTGGCAGTGACCCTGTAGGGTCATCAAGGCAAGAGAGGTTCCGAGGTGGTTTGTGATCGCCTTCCTCTGCATAGCAACCCTGGACCCCACAAGTCTGACTTTATCCCGGTCTGGTTCCCTATATTAGAGTATTTGTCTCGGTAAGAGAAAATACCAAATATGATTGATATGTTACACTTTTGGTAACTCATTGTTTTGTTTTGTTTTTTAACCTAACTTGTAATCATAAGTTGTAAATGATGTAGTTCATCCTACCTACCATGTGTTATATGTTATTTTAAAAAAAGTTAATAAAATTGTTTTGAAAAAAAAAGATGTGGAGGTAAGGTCCATATACTTTTTGGGGTTTTTTTTTTTGCTCTCAAGTCGCAGTGACCCTGTAGGGTCATCAAGGCAAGAGAGGTTCCGAGCAGTGTTCCCTCTAAGCTGTGGAGTTTTGTGAGCAAAAATCTTACTTTGTGAGCTACTGGCATTAAAGTTGTGAGCGAGCGATTTGGCGACTGCATACTTTATTTTGCTCTGGAGCCATCCTTCCTGGGCAAAGACAAAAATGTGTGAGCCGGAGGCTAAAAAACTGTGAGCTAGCTCACACTAACTCAGCTTAGAGGGAACACTGGTTCCGAGGTGGTTTGCCCTTGCCTGCCTCTGCGTAGCAACCCTGGACTTCTTTGGCAGTCTCCCATCCAAATACTAACCAGGGCCGACCCTCCTTAGCTTCCGAGATCTGACAAGACGGGGCTGGTCTGGGCCCACCCAGGTCAGGGAACAATGGTGGTGGAAAGTGCTGACAAACTGTAGCCAATTCATGGCGACCCTGCAAGGTTTTCAGGGCAAGAGATGTTCAGAGGTGATTTACCATTGCCTGCCTCTGCGTAGCAACCCTGGACTTCCTTGGAGGTCTCCCATTCAAGGCTGACCTTGCTTGGCTTCTGAGATCTGGTGAGATTGCCATTTTCTCCAGGCGAACTGATCTCTGTTGCCTGGAGATGAGTCGTAATCAGTGTTCCCTCTAAGCTGAGTTCGTGTGAGCCAGCTCACAGTTTTTTAGCCTCTAGCTCACACATTTTCGTCTCAGCTCAGGAAGGATGGCTCTAGAGCAAACTAATATGTGCAGTAGTCAAATTACTCACTCACAACTTTAATGCCCATAACTCACAAAGTAGAATTTTTGCTCACAAGACTCCACAGCTTAGAGGGAACATTGGTCATAATGCTGTGAGATCTCCAGCCACCACCTGGAGGTTGGCAACCCTGGGCTAGACCTAAGTCCGGACCCTGCCGCATCGATGCCAGTGACCTCCCACGCCGGTCATGGTGGGGGAGTCAGCTGAGCCCCTTCCGTGCATTGGCACCCTCCTCACCGCGCAGTCGTTTGGGTGGCTTGCCCATGGGGCATCCTGGATGAGAAAGAAACTCTGGCTCAGTTTGACCTTAAAAGCAGTGAAGAAATCCTTGAAGCTCCCAGCAGTTGCAGAGCTGCTTTGGGATTGTCCAGGGAGTGGCTGAACTGTTCTCCGTGGCCAAGAGGCGGTTGAGGGTTGTGCCCAGTTCATGATGCTGCCAGAGAGCCTGTCAGCCAGAAATACCGGGCAGAGGCAGACATTACGGGATCAAGGTTTGGGATACAGTGGGGGCTGCCTTCAAACCAAATGGAGCAGAGGCAATTGACACCACCCATAGCAGACAAGGATCTCTTTCTGAGAATCACGAGGGCCTGAAGTATGAAGGCGTCGCGCAAGGTAGGCAGATAAATCTCCACAAGCAGTGGCTTTGGGGAAGGGAACAGGAGCTTAACCTAACAAGGGCCCCGGTCACACGGAGATTTTGCCGCGCGAAAGGCACAAATGTGGGGCGGATTTTCAGGGTGCGATCACACCGCAACATCTGGGAAGCGTAGCGCACCCGTGGCGTCCTGCCGAAGATGTGGAGTTTAAAAAGTACCAAGGAAAGTGCACTAGTATCCGGAAAACATGCGGGGCGGGTGTCTGATCGCGGGAGCGCTAGTATCCCATGGCATCCGGTGTCTACCCATGTCCTATCAGAAACTGGATGTTTTTCATAAGCGCATGCGCACAAACACGTAACTGAAAGCAGTGCTGCTCCGCGGAACAGCGCATGCGCACAAACGCGAAACACTTGTGCGATTGCGCCGCGCAGCTTCTTTGCCACGCTGCAGCATCGCCATGTGATCGCCAGCTAACAGCCGAAGCACGGAGACTCCGGGGACTGTGTGATCGGGCTACCGCGCTTTATTTTGCTCCGGGGCAAACAGCCACGCCTCCCCCCTGCGTTATCTGGCCCGTGTGACCGGGGCCTATATCTTCTTATAATGACAGAGGTAGGTTGGCAGACAGGGACTGGTCCTTGATTTAGCTGACTCTGTCAGGTACAAGCATTGGTGGAGCCATCTAGGAGATGCCCACGAAGTACAGAGTTTAGTCATTGCCGCAAGAAGTGGTGGTGGCTACAAGCGCAGACAGCTTCAAGATGGGGCTAGATAAGCATATGGAGCAGGGGTCTAGAGTGGCTGTTAGCCACAAGGTATCGATGGAACACTCTCTCTGGGGCAAGTGATGCTCTGCATTCTTGGTGTTGGGGGGACAACAATGGGAGGGCTTCTGGAGTTCTGGTCCCACTGGTGGACCTCCTGAGGGCACCTGGGTTTTGGCCACTGTGTGACAGAGTGTTGGACTGGATGGGCCACTGGCCTGACCCAATATGGCTTCTCTTATGTCTCTGAAACGTGGCACTGATGGTATGAGGCATGGCTGCTGATAGCGCCAGTTTTCGAGTCTTAAGATAACAGATTAATGGATTTTGAAACGACTTGCTTTCTCCTGGTAGACCAGGATAAATATGTTGTATATGAAACTGTAATTTTGTTGACAGTAACCACAGTGAAGATATATGCAAACGATTGCTGTATCCTGCTATGGTGATTATTTGCTTTAAAAGATTGCTCTGAATTTGTGATATTCTGATCCAGTGCCGCAGCAGAAACCCTGTAAATATTTGATCGCTGCTTCTTTTATAAGCTGACTCTCTTGTGTCTGGCCTGCATGGTGCGTGTGTCCCATTGGGCGTGCGTGTTCGCTGCTGAACGTCCGGTGACTCACTTTGCGTTGACCTATGGCTTCAAGGCAAATAAACAGAACCGGACTGAACTTTAACCACTGTGCGTTTCTTGCTCAGGAATCATCTGGAAAGGCCCTTGTCAAGGGGTTTGTTGGCCAACTACAAGGGAGTCTGTTTACGCAGTTATTCCAAAATGAAGTCACAAGGCACATGGTGTGTTCCGAACGATTTCTTCCCCTTCGAAGGTTCTCAGAGGACAAATCTTGTTCATCCTGCTGCTTGCTCTCTGTTGAACGAACATCGAGATGGGAGTTGCCAGTTCTTTGGTGCAGAAGTTTTCCAGAGTCAGCCTATCATCCTAGTGGATTCTGGGCCCACTCCAGAACTATGATTCGGGGGCAAGGGTGGCCCCATCCAGAACTTTCCCAGGCTGCTCTCCTGCCACCTTGCCCAGCGTTCTTAGCCCACCAGAAGGCTTAGCATAGAGAGCGGGTGCCAACTCTGGGTTGAGAAACGCCTGGAGATTTGGTGTTGGAGCCTGGGGTGGGAGGGGAGGAGAGGGCCCTCGTGAGGATGTAATGCCATAGATTCCTCCTTCCAACACAGCCATTTTCTCCAGGGGATCTGCTCTCTGTCCTCTGGAGGTCAGGTGGAATGCCAGGTGCTATGTCCGTGGACCGCCACCAGGGGTCAGCGGCCTCAGTCTTAGCTCGGTTCCTAACACAATCGGGACCAAGGATCCTAGACCACCCTGAGTCCTCCAATAGGACCTTGGAGGGAAATTCAAACCCCCCAATGGAACTGTGGGTGTGCCTGGGTGGAGTGTATGTAGTTGGCCCTTGCCGGGCTGTGTGTGTTGTCTTATTGTGAAGTAGTCCGAGTCTCCATGTGCAAACCCAGTACTTTACACCAGGGGCTCTCCAGGCCCCACCCAGAAGCTGTGAGCCCTACCCGAGAGCCACAGTAGTTACCCGCAGGGCTCTTTTTGTAGAAAAAGCCCAGCAGGAACTCATTAGCATATTAGGCCACACCCCTGACAGCACAGCTCATTCACATATTAGGCCACACCTCCATATTACCAGAAACGTGGTCATCCAGCCACACCCACCTTTTGCTTCTTATTCTGCTTAACTTGTTTGTTGACAAAACCCAGGGCTTCTTTTTTTGAGCAGGAACTCCTTTGCATGTTAGGCCATACACCCCTAATTGTAGCCAATCCTAATGAGTTTCTGCTGTTGGGTGTGGCCTATTATGCTAATGAGTTCCTGCTGGGCGTGGCCAACTTGGGAGCCAGCCGGAACTCCGTTCCTGTGCGTTCCTGCCCAAAAATAGCCCTGGCTTACCCGTTTTGCAGTCATCGCAGGGGGGCAGATGTCTCCGACGTCTTGCTGCACGGGAGACCTCGGAGCATTCTCGGGCAGGCCAGAAGGCCGGCCCCAGCCTCCGCGTAGGCCCCGACTGCAGAATCGGTTCCAGATTCCGCAGAGTTCTCTCGGAAGCCTGAGCGGATCAGAAGGCATATCCACACCCTGACTAGGCTTTTCAAAAATGAAACCTCGCGGCTCTTCATGAAACAAAACCCCCTTGACCAGGGTTGTTGTGCGCCCTCGCTTGTGTCAGGGTTGGCCTCTGTCACCAACTGCGTGGGGCACCTTGGGAAGAGGAAACTTCCTGAGCGAGACAGGTTCACTGCGTGCTCCAGGGAGCCCTCTTTACCAGAACAGTCCCTTTTGTCTGGCATTTGACCCTGAAAAAATCATGGCTCTCCCTTTTTTCCCCGTAGTGTGCATTTGGGGAGGGGGCTGTCATGAGAGCCAGTTTGGTGTAGTGGGTAAGAGTGCGTGGACTCTAATCTGGGAGAACCGGGTTTGATTCCACTTTCCTTCACAGGCAGCTGCTGGTGTGACCTTGGGTCAGCCACAAGTTCTTTCAGAGCTGTTCTCTCAAGGGCAGTCCTCGAAGGAGCTCTCTCAGGCCCACCCACCTCACAGGGTGTCTGTTGTGGGGAGGGGAAAGGAAAGGAGATTGTAAGCTGCTCTGAGACTCCTTCAGGTAGTGGAGGGCGGTGTATAAATCCAACCTCCTCCTCCTCCTCTGCTGCTGCTGTTGTTGGGGCAGTGTCTGCATGCAGACAGAGGGCTGTGGAAGTTAAGTCTCTCTTTAGGGAGGAAGAAATGCATCTTGACATGCCTCCACACCGGTCAGTCTCTACACTTGCATCCTGCCCTTTCTTCTGGGAGTTTAGGGCAGCGCGATCCCACGAGTCCTGCCCCTGCACTTTGTCCCCACAACAACACTGCAAAGTAGATGTTAGATTTAGGCTCGGAGAGACTGTGACTGGCCCAAGGTCACCCTATAAGCATCATAGCTGAGCAGGGATACGAACGTGAGTCAGCCCAGTCCACATCTGACACTCTAGCCGCGATAACCTGTGTGGGCACCGTGCCGGAAGAACGCAGATGTCCATACAGTGACAGTCCCCTCCCATAACCTCCATAATACTTTTTTTTTTTGGTTTACCGGCCACCTTTCTCACGAAGGTTCAAGGCAAACAACACAATTAGAAGCCGTTCAGTAGGAGCAGCGAAATAGATACAACAGGCAGTGCAATATATTTTTTCAAAAGCCTGGACTACAAAATGAGAGATTGCATGAGAAAATTGTATGATACGTATAGTAAAGCAAGATGGTAAATTTGGAGAGCAGTATAACCGGATAGTGTGTGTGTGTGTGTGTGTATATACACACAGTGATTGATGCAACAGCTTAGAAATGCCTGGAAAATAATTACAATCCTGTTCCCGTTATGCAACGTTTTCTTCGTAATAAATACTGCCAAAATATCTGTGCAAGTCTCTTCACAAGGTTGATGGATTTCCATTCTGTACAGCTAAATGTGGAAGAAGAGATTGGATTTATACCCCGCCCTTCACTACCCAAAAGTGTGTCTCAGAGCAGCTTACAAACTCCTTTCCCTTCCCCTCCCCACAACAGACACCCTGTGAGGGAGGTGGGGCTGAGAGAACTCTTGACAGAAACTGCTCTTTTTCAAGAACAGCTCTTATCAGAACTACGGCTTGGCCAAGGCCATCCAGCCAGGTGCAAGTGGAGGAGTGGGGAATCAAACCCGGTTCTCCCAGATTAGAGTCCGCGCACTTAACCACTACACCAAACTGTGGAGCCTTCCATGGAGACAGATCAAGACGGGTAGCCATGTTAGTCCAGGAGCACCTTAAAGACAACTGAAATTTGGGGCAGGGGAGGAGCTTTCATGAGTCTGCCCCCTGCTTGGGAGGTTTTGGAGGCTGCTTTGGAGGGTGGGGTGGGGGTCTATGGCATTGTACCCTGCTGAGGCCCCTCCCCAAGCCCCTCCCTCCCCCGGCTCCACCCCCAAGATCTCCAGGTGTTTCTGACCCCAGAGGTGGAAACCCGGGCTACACTGCTCATTGCGGCCAGCTACCTGGAGCCTGCGACCTCGCTATTAACAGCAATTACACTGGCTGCCGATCCACTCCGGAGCCCAGTTCAAGGTGCTTCTTTTGACCTTTAAAGCCCTGCATGGCTTGGGCCTGGGGCGTCCGGAGGGCCGTCTTCTCCTATAGGTTCCTGCCTGGGAATCAAGATCAGAGGAAGAGGCACTCCCGAGTGACCAGTTAATCAAATACGCTCCTTTGGTGGGTAGGCGAGAGAGGGCCTCTTTAGTGCCAGCTCCAGGATCATGGAACAGCTTCCCCAGGGAGGTGCGCCTGGCCCCCTCATTTTTGATCCTTGGAGGCACTCGAGGGCGGTGTATTTAGGGCCACATTTGGTTAAGGTCGCCAGTGGTCCTGAGCTGTGGTTTTGAATTTTGGGTTATACGTTTTGAGTGTATTCTATTTTCTGCATTTTGTCTGTGTTGTAAGCTGCCCTGAGCTCTGTACGGAAGGAAGGCGGCGAATACATGTTTTAAGTAAAGAAATAGTTTCACCTCGAGAGCATCACAGTCACAAGAATTCGCGGTAGCCCTTCCGGTGTTCGAAAAGTACAAATGTAGCTGCGGTGGCTCAAGTGGTTAAGACGCTGAACTGCAGGCTGTGGAAGGTTGGTAGTTCAGCAGTTCGAGACCCGGGTGCTGCATGTCGGAGTGAGCTCCTGTCTCTAGTTCCAGTTCCTGCCAACCTAGCAGTTCGAAAGCAAGAAATTGCAAGTAGATAAATAGGTACCACTTCAGTGGGAAGGGAACAGCGTTCCGTGCGCCTTGGCGTTTAGTCATGCCGGCCGCATGACCACGGAAACATCTTTGGACAGCACTGGCTCTTCGGCTTTGAAACGGAGATGAGCACCGCAACCCTAGAGTCGGATTTGACTGGCTTTCGAGCAAGGGAGACCTTTACCTTTACCTATACAAAACCAAGTAAATTAAGGTGCCCCGTGCCTTCTCAATTCCCATGGATTTCAGTGAGGGGTCCGGCCACACACCAAACAATCCTTTGATGCACATTGGAGACCTTTTCAATCTATCAGTTCCACTAGTCTTACCCTCCACGGCAGCCTTTGGTAGCCGGGTGCCATCTCTGTGTACCCGAGCTTTTGACGGAGGGATTGCATCTTCTTTAGCGGTTTTTCCGGCCCACTTCTAGGCTGTTTTATGCAAGTCATTTTTGACTGCTGTTTTTATGCCCCTGGCTTGTTTTATTATTAGTAGCTCTTAGGGTTTTGGTTTTACGATTTTATTTTATTGTTTGTACTTTGTGAGCCACCTCCAGCAGGTCGTCGGAGAGGCAGCACGCACCTTTTCTAAATAAAGAAGCTCCCGTGTGCTGTTCCTGCAAAGGTATCCAATGCAAAATCGGATTGTTTTGCACTTTCACTGTCAAGTGATGGGGGAGGGGGGGCCAGATGAAAACACAGAGTGAAATTTAACATCTGTTTTTCGTTCGTTTTGGTTTTCTCCATTTGTCCCTCCTGTAAAAGCTAGTGGGTGGAATGGGGCGCATTCATCTCGGTTTCCGTTTTTGTTTTTTTTAAAGAAAACTAATGCAGCCTCTTAAAAGATATACCACTAAGTAGCGCCGCAGATATGTTACTGTGATAGTTCCTTAATAACATTGCAAACGTTTTGCCTGGCGACAGATACACAAAACTCAAAGTTTTACTGTCTCTCTTGTTTTATCCTGAAATGATAATGACGATAATAACTATTTAAAATATTTTAATGCTGCTTTTTTCACACAGTCAGAGCCCACAAGGTGGCAAATGTAAAATATTTATTTATTTATTTATTTGCTTGGTACCGCCTTATTAGCCTCCCTGAGCCTGCTCGCAGGATGGGCGGGGTATAAATATAATAAATAAATAAATAATAAATTAAAAAACCATTAAAACATTTGAGCGAAAGGAGGGCCAGTAACCGTATGCCAAACGGAACAAAAAAGTTGAAAGACACTGATAGAGGGAGGCCGACGAATCTCCCCCGAGGAGGGAGTTCCAGAGTTTTGGTGCCACAACCAAGAAAGCCCTTTCTTGGATGGCTGCCTGTCTAGCTTCAAATGGCAACTGAAGCAGAGGCTCTAAAGTTGACAGGAGTGGATGGATAAATTCAGGGGTCATTTCCTGCCGGAACACGCCGGAACGGTGCTCCTGCAGTAAGGAGCCCAGGGGCAGCCCCACCACCACCTGGGGGGATTTAAATGCCTTTCTTTCCCTTCCCCATCTGGGGCAACTGAGGCAGAGGCTCTGAAGTTGATAGGAGTGGATGGATAAATTCAGGGGTCATTTCCTGCCAGAACACGCCGGAACGGTGCTCCAGCAGTAAGGAGCCCAGGGGCAGCCCACCACCACCACCTGGGGGGATTTAAATGCCTTTCTTTCCCTTCGCCATCTGGGGAAGGGAAAGAAAGGCATTCTAAACATTCCTGGGTCCCCTGCCTGATCTGGAGAAGATTGGGCAGGGAACCCAGGCATGCTTGCCTGCCTGCCCTTTGTCAGGGTGTGTGGCATATGCAAATGAGTTATGCAAATGAGCTCCTGCACCTCTTTTTCTACGAAATGACCCCTGGATAGATTCATATAACACCATTACCAACTTAGCTTTTTACTGGCCCGACTATTTTCGTAGCAGTCTGAGGCATTTCATGAAGGTGTTGTTGGTAGGGGGGGGGGGCAAGAAGGGATAGGAAAGGCTTTCTTCGTTTGATTTTTTTTGCCTGTTAAAGGCACAAAAACAAGATGAGTGTAAAAGCTGCGAGCCTATGAAAGCTGCCTGAAAACTAGAACACAGGCAGGGTAGAAATGGAAGAAGAGAGGAGAGAGAGGAGATTGGATTTATACCCCACCCTTCACTCAGAGCGGCTTACAAACTCCTTTCCTTTCCCCTCTCCGCAACAGACACCCTGTGAGGTAGGTGGGGCTGAGAGAGCTCTTGACAGAACTGTCCTTGAGAGAACAGCTCTGACAGAACTTGTGACTGACCCAAGGTCATCCAGCAGCTGCATGTGGAGCAGTGGGAAATCAAACCCGGTTCTCCCAGATCAGAGTCCACGCTCCTAACCACTACCCCAAACTGGCTGAGGGAGGGGATGGAAGGAGAGCCCTCCACAGATGTGAAACAAACTAAGAAGAGACTTGTTGATCCAGACTGAAGATCCATCTTGTCCAGCCTCCTGTTTCCGACAGTGGCCAGCCAGCTGCCTCTGCCAAGTAGGGCATGGAAACAATCCGGTGGTTATGTGGCATTCAGAAGGTAGCCTGCATCTGAACGTGGAGGTTCCCTATTCTAGCTCATAAGCACTGCGTCTTAGCTACAAGTTTCCTTTTCGTTTCCTTTCCTCCCTTCCTGTCAGTATATATATACATAAACGCTAAACAAGTCAACTGTTGTAGAGGATCCCCCTGCTTTGGTTTTGTGGCAAAGAATGGTGTTTTGTACTGGTTTGGAGCTCAAGCCTGAAGCATCTCTGGGGAAAATAAATAAATAAATGTGTGAGCCTTTTCAAGACCTTGCAAGTCATGACATCACAGGCAAATTGGGCCAGAAACCATTAATAAAGCCTTTGTGGACCAAAATCACCCGGGAGGGCTTGTTCAGCAAGCTGGTTTGTTTACAAGCCAATGCAGTAACCCTTACAGTTGCTGTGTTCGTTCGTTCAGGCGAGGGGTGTGTGCGTGCGCAGGCGAAAATGTCCCATAGTGGGAAACTTTACAAGATGAGAAACACTTTCTTTCGAGGAGGCACAAAAAGGACCCGCTGCGGGGCTCTGATGATTTTTAATGCTAATGATCTCCGAGCATGAATGCTCTCTTTGGGGGGACTGAAACCGGGGCTGATAAATGGAAGCGAATGAGATTATTGGGGCCGTTGCCACATAGCTGGGGTAATGCTCTAGGAAGGAGGCAGACTCTCTTTTGTGGCTCACAAATGTACGTGCTCTGTGCCAGCCGAACATAGTCGTTCCAAAGCCGAGATGCGTGGCACAAAGCAATGGTTGCAGAACGGTGTTATAATTTGGGCCCAGCCAGAACAGCTGTCAGCATTAGGTGAATATTTTCAACACTGTTGAAAAAGGGTTCTCTTTTCCCAGTCCCCCCCCCCTGTAGTCCTTGGGGGGGTGGTTGCCTCTTCATTTACACGGCAGAGTTTAAGGAGGAGAGGGGGCCCAGCAGGGTGTGTTGCCGCAGAGTCCCCCCCTCCAAAGCAGCCGTTTTCTCCAGGGGAACTGATCTAATCCATCCATCTATTGCTATTCAGTTCCAATTCCATGAGAGCTGCGGGCTGCCTGAGCTCACTCCTAGAGAGGGTTGCCATATGTTAGGCGGCCCCCGGCGGGAGGCTGGGGACATGGTGGGGTGCCGTCATGTCGACGGCATGACATCATTTGACAGCCAGTTTGGTGTCGTGGTTAAGTGGGGACATGGTGGGGTGCTGTCATGTCGACGGCATAACATTTGAGAGCCAGTTTGGTGCTGTGGTTAAGCGTGCAGATTCTAATCTGAGAGAACCGGGTTTGATTCCCCACTCCTCCACTTGCAGCTGCTGGATGACCTTGGGTCAGTCACAAGTTCTGTCAGGGCTGTTCTCTCAAGGGCAGGTCTGGAAAGAGCTCTCTCAGCCCCGCCTACCTCACAGGGTGTCTGTTGTGGGGAGGGGAAGGGAAAGGAGTTTGAGTCTCCGAGTGAAGGGCGGGGTATTAATCCAATTGCTGCCACTGCTACTGCCTCCTCCTCCTCTTCCTCTTCTTCTCCTCCTCCTCCCTCTCCTACTTCTTCTCCCTCTTCTCCTTCTTCTTCTCTCTCTTTCCTTCTTCTTCTTCTCTCTCTCTCCTTCTTCTTCTCTCTCTCTCTCCCCCTCTCCTTCTTCTTTTTTTATTATTTAGATTTTTATCCCGCCCTCCCCGTAGGCTCAGGAGCACATGGTCCCCTTTCCTTCTTCTTCTTCTCCCTCTCCTTCTCCTCCTCCTCCTCCTCCTCCTCCATTTTTCCAGGGCAAGCCTGGAAGTGCTGTCATGCTGTCAGCATGATATTCTAAGATTAACCAGAAACACTTTGGTTTCACCATAGAGTTTCCAGGGAATCCTAGAGTGCTGTGTTAACAGTGTGATGTCACTTCCAGGTTCACCCTGGAAATGACATCATGTCATTGACATGGCAGCAATTTTTGGCTTATTCCCCCCCCAACACCCTGCCTAACAGCACTGTAGGGTTGTGAGCTGCCCCCAGGAGGACTTCTGCCATAGCAGGAGACCTGAAAGACCTTCTCCTGAGTCCCAGTGATGAAAGCGGCCACGGTAACTGCTTTGAAGCCATGTTTCTACTGCTAAGCCCCCGTTTTGCAAAACTGGCATAAGGCTGCTTGGAGTCAGCAGGGCTGGCATCAAGCATTCCACCATAAAGCACAGTGCCAGAAAAATATAGCACGACAGGAGAGCATTCTCAGCATAATCTCCACACTTCTTTCCGCAGCGATAGTTCATAGCTTTTGTGTTGGTTGTCAAGGGTAAAACGGCACAAAAGTATGTGAAATCTGCTCCATTTTTAGCCCAGGGAAAAATAACGTGGGTGGATTTATTGCCATGTAAAAGTGGTGGCAAGTACGAAGACTATTAGACTGTCGTGCTGTATTGAAACAGGACCCATTGATGGCTCCTTTTAAGCATTCATTTAATCAGTTATATGAAATAGCACCCAACGATAGGTTAATTGAAGGTATCTGGAATTATCTTAAAAGAAGGAAGCGATTCCGCTTTGGAACCGTAGGAAACTGGAGGAAGTGAGCCACAGTGACAGAAACCTCACGCTTGTGACGGTGGAAAAGGCCATCCTCTGGCCTGGGAGTATTTGGGAAAACACTGGACCAGTCTTCCCTGGTTTTTGTTTTACTGATACCAGGCAGATTCTTTAGTGTGCTAAGACAATGACGTATTTTTCAGACTCTTCCCCGAATTCTTTGCAGCCTCTCCCAGTTTCGTGCCACCCATACATTCCCCATAAACGTACTCCCCACACTATGATCCGTATCTTGCAAAAAGGTGTTTGATCAGCCCTTGATTCAGCATCGACACTGTTTTACAGTAGCCTCTGTAAACAACCTCTGTGCGTGGACTGAATGTATGGAGTGTGGGAGCCAGCCTGAGCATGGCTCGTAAGGGTGGCACCAGTGTTCCCTCTAAGCTGAGTTAGTGTGAGCCAGCTCACAGTTTTTTAGCCTCCAGCTCACCCATTTTTGTCTCAGCTCAGGAAGAATGGCTCCAGAGCAAACTACTTGATGCAGAAGCCAAATCGCTCGCTCACAACTTTCACACAACCTCTGTGCATGGACTGAATGTATGGAGTGTGGGAGCCGGCCTGAGCACGGCTCGTAAGGATGGCACCTATGCACGGGGGGAGTGGCTGCTTGGCCACTGCTAACCCATGACTGGTGATGCCGTTTCCCAAATATTCCTGATGACGGGGAAGGAAGCGTATGCATGGACTCTTCCTCTGTGTGTAGATTCTGTGCTCACGAACCAGCAGTTGTGCGGAGACAGGGAACGGGACCTGTGGATTGCACCCTCTCCGGCTCTTCATATGTTCCTTCTTGGAGGGTTGTTTGTCTGGTGGTGACGGTGACATTAATTCCTGCCTTTGGCATGTGTTGTGGTGTGCCTGTCCATGACATTCTGTCCGGCTGTATATCTCAAGCATTTTCCCTTATGAAAACTGCTCCAGAACCTTACTATATCAGCTGGGTTCCCTCTGTCAAATGTGCTGTTTGCTTTAATAAAGGAGTGATGGATGGATGGATGGATAAGAACATAAGAACATAAGAGATGCCAATGTTGGATCAGGCCAAAGGCCCATCCAGGCCAACACTCTGTATCACACAGTGGCCAGAAATACCAGTGCCATCAGGAGGTCCAGCA